>NC_054708.1:23209833-23327333 GCF_016097555.1 Gigantopelta aegis | reverse complement strand
TACCACCCTGGACAAAGTTTGCCACCAGCCACCTGTCCGCCGCTGTAAGGTGAGTGTTAAAATTTAGCAGGCTCCTGATTGAGTATAACAATAGAGTCCTCGGACCGCTCTTGACTAATTTACTTAATTACAATTTTATGTGCCAGCTACTTATTATATGGGACCATGCCATCAGTGGACTTCGCCGTAATTATTTTGGTATCTTTTACAAAAGTTAGAATAGCCCGTTCCACCTCCTGTTTGAGAGCGGGGGGCGGGTTAAATATTTTAACAGGGTTAAATTTAATTTTAAGATTATCCATTATTATTTTAAGAGTATTTCTTTCATTAGTGTATTTATTACAGTAAAAGAGGAAATGTCTTACGTTATCTATTTTTTTACAAGTAACACAGAGTGCTGTGTTACTTTTTTAAATTTTAAATTGAGTGTCGTTCAGACCGAAAACAACACCAAGGCGCAGTTTGGTAATAATTTTTTCAGTTTTAACATTAGCGTAAGTGGGTCTTTTCGAATTAACTTTAGGTTTGATTAGATAATGCCATAGTCTTGTTTTGATATTCCATTCGGTTTGCCAAAAGTTAAGAAATTTTTTATGAGCTATGGCCATGGTTTCGTTAAGATTAATATTGATATTAATTTCAATTTTATCCATAACTAAAGCTTTTTTAGCTAATAGATCAGCGTTTTTCGTTGCCAGAGATGCCGACATGAGCAGGGACCCATTCCAAAGTTATAAATAACCCTTTACTATTGTTAAAATTAATCATATTTATAATTTGCTTAATTAAGTAAGAACTCTTGAATTTAAGATTCTGGAGAGCTTGTAGTGAGCTCAGGGAGTCAGATAATATAAGGAATTTTTGGGGAGTCGGATAATTAGTAATATTAGTAAGAATCCACTTAAGCGCAGAGTAAATGGCCATCAGTTCAGTAGTAAATACAGAAACGTGGTCAGTCACTCTGGCGTGGTGGGAGCTAGAAATGTTAGGCAAGCTAGGCTTGACACAGAAGGCCATGCCTGCTTTACCAGAAAGTGGGTCCTTGGAGCCATCTGTGTATATATGGATATGGTCAGGGTAATAATCATTTAAAGCTGCTCTAAATATTATATTTTTAAATGGTTCGAATTCTGTTTTTAAAATTTCCTTTCTTAAGAGCAAGGGGACATTCGGCGGTTTAATTAGCCAAGGTGGCACCAAGGGGGGAGAGTATTTATCCAGATTAAAATCCAAGAGTTCTAAATTAGATGCCATTCTGTTATTAAAATTAACTGCGGAATTAATATTAATATGTAAATAGTCATCATTATTCGGTTTCATGGTTGCTACAGGATTTAATGGTACTAAATATTTAGCTTTAAACCAGTGTTTAAGACAAAGCTGGGTGCGCCTAACACTGAGAGGAAGAATATTCAGCTCCACACGCAGACTGTCGTTTGATGTGCCCGGGGAGATTTTGGTTATAATTCTAAGCCCTTTATTGTATATTGATTCTAACTTATCCAGCTGGGTAGGTGATGCACAGCAGAAGGCTTGAGCACCATACTGTAACCTGGAGACGATAAATGCTTCAAAAATCATTAAAAGAGTGTGTCTGTCAGCCCCCCAATTGGTTGCAGATATAACTCTAAGTAAATTAATATAATTATTACAATTTTTAACTACTTCTTTTATGTGTTCATTAAAGGATAATGCTGGGTCAAAAATGACTCCCAGGAATTTAACTGACAATATTTGAGCAATGGGGTGATTATCTAATGTTAAGTTAAGTTTATACCGTCTCTTGAAATTATTATTAGTAAAAAGGATAGCAGAGGTTTTAGATCTTGAGATGGTAACACCCCAGGTTTCAGCCCAATTTTGAAGTTTATCTATATCTTTTTGAATATCTATTTTAATCTTTTCTATACACTTTCCAGATCGCCAAAAAGCTGTGTCATCAGCAAATAGACCAATACTAAGCTTTGTGTCCTTACTAGACGAGCCAGTAAGGGCAGTAGCTAGATCATTAATAAAAATACTGAAAAGTGTTGGGGCTATTACAGATCCCTGGGGTATGCCATTCTCAAGGTTTAGAATATCAGAGAATGTTTCAGTAACATTAACAGTAAAAGATCTGTTATTAATAAAACGTTCAATAAATGCAAACATAGGCCCTCTAATGCCCATGTTATACACTTTAATTAGTAGCCCGTGTCGCCAAACCATATCATAAGCCTTTTCCAGATCAACAAATATTCCGACCACTTTGTCACCATGACTTAAAGCATTTGCAATTTCAGATTGAAGTCGAAAAAGGTGGTCGGAAGTAGAGTGGTTTTTTCTAAAGCCACTCTGGTATATGGTCAAAAGGTGGTTACTTTCTAGGTGATAGCTGAGTCTGGAATTAACCATGGCCTCCATGGTTTTGCAAACACTGGATGTTAGAGAGATGGGACGGTAGTTAGATGGATTAGTTAAATCTTTCCCTTTCTTGGGGAGGCTGACAACCTCAGCATGTTTCCATGCTAGGGGGAGATAACCCTGTTTCCAGGCTTTATTATAAAGTTCCAGGAAAAGTCTGAGGGTAGCTTCAGGCATATTTTGGAAGAAAAGATAATTGAATTTATCCGGACCAGGAGCGGTACCCTTCCTGTGAGCAAAAGCCTCAGTCATTTCCTGGAGGGAAAATGGAATATTATAATCTGTAATATATTTAGAAAATTTAGCATCCAGGGGGATTTTATGATTTTTTTCTATAGTTTCTTTTATATTAGAAAATTTTAGTGGGAAATTACCATTGCTTGAATTTTTTTGGAAAGTTTGTCCAAATACTGTAGCTTTTTGTTGATTAGTAGTGTAGAGTTTATTAGCTTTTAATAGAGAAGATTTAGCAAGAGGTTTTCCCTGGATGCGTTTTATTTTTGCCCATACTTCTGTAACCTTAGATTGACTATTTAATGATGAGCAAAATTTATTCCATGAGTCTTTTTTAAGTTTAAACAATTCTTGTGTAACTTTAAATTTACTTTCTTTGAATTTACCTAAATTGTCCAGAGTTTTGTCCCTCTGGTAATTCTTACGCATTTTATTTCTATGTTTAATAATATTAGCAAGATTATCGTTCCACCAGGGTACTGAGTTATATCTGACTTTAGCATTTGATATTGGAATGGTTTTATTTGCTATTGATATAATATTGTCAATCAGATTCTTATTAAAAATATCTATATTATTATTTCTAATATTATCCGGCCTAAGATTCAAGCACAATTGATAGAAACCTGGCCAATCTGCTTTATTGAAATTCCATTTTTCTTTAACTTTAGGTATTTCCCTCCATGTCCCATTTAAATTGTAATGTGTAATAATAGGGAGGTGGTCGCTATTAAAATCATTAATGACCTGCCACTCACATTTGGACGCCATCTCCTCTGAGACCATAGTGAGGTCTAGCCAGGTCCAGGAATGGTAGGAGTCAGAAAAAAAGGTGGGAGACCCATCATTTAAACAAACAGCTTTAACAGTTTCTATAAATTGTTCAATAATAAGCCCTTGTTTATCATTAGTAGTAGATCCCCATAAAGAATTACGGCAATTAAAATCTCCTAAAATAATTAACTTATTTGTTTGTGTTTTAGAGATAGAATCCAGGTAGTTATTTATAGTAAGTTTATTATGTTGACTGCCTGGGTGGACATAAAAATTATAAATGTCTACATTCTCGACTCCGCCATACACTGTAGTGCCCAAGACCTCAATATTATTTTTGGTCTCATTGAGCGGGATGCGGGAGTAAGACAGGTCATTCCTGACAAAGGTAGCTATACCTCCTCTAGTAGAAAAATTATTATTATAAAAAAACCCAAAATACCCTGGGATATTAAAATTAATAAAATATTTTTTATTTTTAGCTTTATCTTGATTACGGTTATCTAGCCAGGTTTCTTGTATGCAAATAACATCTATGGCCGGTTTAGCATCTACAATATATTTCTTTAATTCGTCTCCATGGTTTAGTGATTTAATACCTTTAGCATTCCACTGGAGAATGGCCAAACCTTTAAATTTATCTACTTTAATTTTAGTTTGTTTATTAGCACTGTTGTTATTATTGTTATTATTATAACTATTATTTACACTATTGTTATTGTTACTGTTATTGTTAAGTTTGGTTAGATATTTAGGTGTAACTTTATTTCTCTTGTCTCCCATAATTGATTTGAAGCAATGCTAATTATTAGCTCTATTAAATTATTTAATCTAATCTATATTGTGATGGCTAGGTGTGGAGACAGGAGTTGGTTTGGCCATTCTCGGTGCATACCAGTTGAAGCTATTTGTTAGAACTTTATGATCTTTAATAGTGATACCGAGATGGTGCGAAAAGGCTAAACAGGCTGAGTGTGTAGCCATTTTAATAGTTTCCTCATCTAAATTTCCCTTAATAGGTGCCCCCAGGGAACCGTCCAGAAACAGCCCAGTTAAAACACGCAGAAGTTGTTCTGCTGTTATGGGCTGATCTGGACCGTTGTTTCTGTTTCTCATTAAAGGGGGGGGGGGGGGGGGGCTTTGTGTAGGCGTTCCCAGCATTAAAGTTATTTGTTCTAAGAAGGGGGGGGGGGGGGGGGGGCGGCTGCCGGTGTGTGTCTTTGGCGCTCGACTGGGTTATAAGCCCCCCTTGGCGGGTGGACGGACTCCTCTCTGGGCTTAGAGTTTAATACCCGAATGGCTTCCTGGTGGTGGTGGCACTCCTGGCTATGGGTATAGTGCTGACCCTTACAGTTAGCACATTTTAGTGTATTGGTACATGGGTTGTCCGTCCCCCGCTTTGGGTGTTTGTCCCCACACCTGAAGCAAACCGGATCCCCCCTGGAACGACATTTTTTTATGCTGTGTCCCCATCTCTGGCACTGCGCACATTTTATTGGTTTAGGTCTGAACATTAGTAATGGGTAAGATTGGGACCTGAAAAATATCAGGTCCACACAGTTATTTTTATCTTTCAGAAGGACATCCCAATAGCCATTTCTCGAAATTGTAACATTTTTGATATCTAGATCTGGGTTTTCTTTAATTAGAATATTTTGGAGTTGCACTGCAGACAGCGGTCCGGGTGGCATCCTGACCAGCCGTCTGCAAGTGAAGTCTTGTATGGTAGAGCTATTGTTTATAGGGTTTTTTAGTTTTTCTTTATTTGGTTTGGCACCGACCACAGTGAACTGGGGTGGTGCGGTAGGTCCCATACTATGAAGGGGGGCGATCCCAGAACCGCCCTTAGCTGGCTCCACCCCTTTATAGAAGGCCAAGGGTACCTGGGTACCCTTGGATGGTGGATTGGGACCTGGAGTTTTAGGTGGGAGTGGGGGGTACTCCTCATTAAATGTTGGTTGATTAATTTTTTTTGTTAACTGTTCACCCCCGGGACATGTTGAATTAAGAGCTATTTTCCGTTTCCGGGGAGGTGATTTTTTGGTTGGGGAACGCAAAAAATCTGAACGGACTGGGTCTTTGTTTACGTTATCGAACTGGAGACTGCGTTTAGATTTTTTTGTTTTAACTACGGTGAATTCTTCTATAAATTTGGAACGGGAGACAGTGGCTACTGGGCCAAAGATATCGCACGGCTCGTCCCCCCCATATTCCCTCCGCAACCGGTTGGGTAGGTTTTTGGGGAGGGGCCGTACAGTCTTTTTGGGTGGGATTTGGGATTGGTGAGGCAGACGCTCTAACACTAGGCTGGATTTTATGTTTGTTGTTTGGAGGATCGGACTTGTCCGCAGATGGTAGTTTACTATGGGAAGGCCTCTCGGCCGTCTCCGAACCCACTTCGGAAGGAGTCGGAGACCGCCGAGTGGCCTGAGAGTTGGCTTCGGGTTTGTCTGGCGTTAGCATGTTTACTTAGTTTAGCTTAGCTTAGTAACTTGTTTAACGTGTCCATATACCACTAAGATTTCGAACACGCCTATCCCGAGTCCGGCCTCCGATAGGATCGGGAGTCTGACTCGGGACAGGGATAACCTAACAAATAGGGGAAATTTTGAAAATTAACGCCAAAAGTATAAAAAGGGGGAAATTGGGGTTAAAAAAGTTTGGCTGCGCCCTTAAAGAAACTTATCAACATTACTATCCTATATAAATTATTAATATAATATATTTTCGGCGCAAATTTAGATGGGCTGGTCTAATATTAATAATAATTCTTAAACAATATTCATTAAACCCATGGGAGGTTAAGAGGAAAGGGGCTGCCAGTCATATTTTAAACATTGGTGTGACCAGGTGAGGGTCGGGAGGGAGGGGAGGAGCATGTTTACGTCTGTCGGGGGAGTGCGGACCTTAACGGAACCGTATAAAGAGGAAGGTGATAGACTGCTGTTAACGTTTTTTTTTTTCTCCAGCTGTCTCGCGATGCGACTAGACGTGTGTACGTGCGCTCTCGACTTGCCCCCCCCCCCCCCCCCCCCCACCTGGGGGGACTGATAGCCAGCTTTGGCTCCTTGTTGGAGTTTAGGGTCACCTATACCGGGTCACGGGCGACCGTGTCTCTGGTATATGGAGACCCGCCTCCAAAGAAGAGGACAGGAGGAACTGGAAGAGGAAGGAGAAGGAAGAAACCCGTACTGGGGACGGCTCAGGAGGGGACAAAGCTGGCGGCTCAACCGCCAGTGGCGGTCCCTTCTGCGTCGCCGCCCCCACCGAGTTCTCCGGAGAGGACGCGACAGCCATCGGCACCCGCATCCCCGGACCCGCCCTACTCGGAGTTGGACATCGCGATGTGCCAGCGGACCAGTAGGACACCACCGAAATCCACCTCCACCCCTAAAACGACGACTTCGGTGAAGCGGTCAACTTTAACGACCGCTCCCGTTGAGTCGTCTCCAGGATTTGTTGCTGTGGCGGCACCAAAAAGGAAGGCGTCATCACCGACCACCCAACCAGCCAAGACCAAGCCGCCGCCGGAAGCCGTCCCCCTGAAAGAGGACGAGGACGAGGACGAATGGAGCCTGGCCCTAGGTGGACTTCGTCATCTGCTCCACCCGGATATGCAAGGGGACACGCTACAACCGAACAAACTCCGGGGAGGTTTCGCCAACATCGACTGAAAGCCAATGGAGGACGGCAGCAGCTTTGAAATTCACCACAAGACCTTCAGTGGTACGCCGGGAGTGATCGTGACACATCGAAGGGACCAGACATATAGACAGTGCGTCATGTTTTGGAAGATAGACAACAGGTCTCTTCACAAGATGCTCAGAGCAGTCTGCGGCCCCGGTTACTCCACGGTAGTACAGGCTCTACGCCAGCGACAAGACCAGCTGCCGACACTCCGAGCAACTCCAGGATCCCCGAAATAACCAACCTTAACTAGGACAGGTAACCTCCTTTTGGGCTTAGTTGGACTTTTCGATCGAGCTTCTAAATTATTATGTTTATTTTTTTATAAATAGTCCAACGCACTTTACTTTGGCGCCCGTTCAATTGCTCAAATCACCTTAAAACCTTTTCGGCCGAGCAGTCAAACTTATTTTTGGGTTTAAATAGTTAGTCCGGACATGATGATAGGTGCAGTTATTTTCCGTAGATTTAGGTTTTTCTAGTTAGACCCGAAGGAATCGAAATTCAGCCAGTCAGAACACGGCCCATTTTCGGTGTCTACTAGTCGGTCCGCGCAGTCGCTGGACACAACTAAATACGTATTCCAAATTCCGCCCACTTCAAACTCATTCCCCCCCCCCCCCTTCTGTCCTGGACTTAGTCACTGGCAAAGGCCAGAGATTATGCCCAGGACAGACATGCTTGAAACCTTCGTGGTATATGAGCATGTAAATAAATATTGGATTGGATTGGATTGCTGTTAACGTTATTTGGGGGAATGGAGCTTAAAACCTGGAGATGAATGTTTTCTTTTTCTTTTTTTTCTCCAGCTGTCTTTCAATGAAGGTGGACGTGTCTACCTGCGCTCTCGAGCTAAATTTTTAGTCCGGACATGATGATAGGTGCAGTTATTCTCCGTAGATATAGCTTTTTCTAGTTAGACCCGAAGGAATCGAAATTCAGCCAGTCAGAACACGGCCCATTTCGGTGTCTACTAGTCGGTCCGCGCAGTCGCTGGACACAACTAAATACGGATTCCCAGTCTAGAGCTCCACGCGGTAAGACGTGTTTGTTTCGGTTGTGCACACTGCACGTGCTTTCGTGTGCTCGACTTGGGGGTCCTTCATTTCGTTGTTTTTGTCCGGGAAATGAAGTTTTCTACTGGGATGTATGCGGCCATTGGAACTGATTGAACGCTGGAACGCTTCTCGTTTCGACAGTCTGCACCACCAGGTTGGATTCTTTTTCAGCGAGATTCCTCGCCTCCACGTTTTTCTCCGTCTGACTATGTTGACTTGTTTTTTCGTGACTCGTATGACGGCCATTCTGCAGAACGCCACGGTTGTTCGCGTTTAGTCTCTACATGTCCGAGCCTGTCCTAGCAGCACTGGAAGATTGACCGCCCCACTCTAAGAAGAAATAGGAAGCGGGGTCGGCCCCTACTACTTTTTTTCTAGACTTTACATTGTTTTATAGTGATACCATCTCGTATCCTCCGGAGTCGGGCCCGTCCGCACCACTATACCAACCCATGACGACTGGACTATACCCTAGTCTGATACTCTACTCGTTCAGACGAATCCGGCTTCTCAAGATCTGTATTTCAGCACAGCACTACACCTTCAACGTCTATCGACTGTCAATCTAGGGGTTTTCTTGACGGGATGCAACCCATCTCGTCCCTTTAAGCTGTGCACCCAAACGGCCTTAACGAGGCCACTCGCGTGGACATATCGATCGGACTTTAAACGTTTAGATCTGCGTTCAAAATTTTATGTCAAAATTACTTTTTTTGTAATATTATTAAATAGTCCGATCCTCTCTTCTTTCTCTTATTTAATTTTGGACTGTCCTTCTAAAATGCTCCAAATTATATAAATATTCGGCCGAGCAGTCAATTCTTTTTTATTTTTGGCTTGTAACCTTTTTCTTTTTTTTTCTTTAATCTATTAACTTTTTTACTAATTGCTATTTTCAAAATTCTGCCCATTTTCACACACACACACCCCCCCCCCCCCCCCCCTTCCCGGCCCGCTCTATCCCGAGTCAGGCCACCGATCTTATCGGAGGTCTGACTCGGAATGGGCGTGTTCGAAACCCTAGTGGTATATGGGCACGTTAAACTAGTTATCATCATCATCATCATCAACTAAATACGTATTCCAAATTCCGCCCACTTCAAACTCATCCCCCCCCCCCCCCCCTTTCTGTCCTGGACTTAGTCACTGGCAAAGGCCAGAGATTATGCCCAGGACAGACATGCTTGAAACCTTCGTGGTATATGAGCATGTAAATAAATATTGGATTGGATTGAATGTTTTGACTAAGTAGGGAGTCTTGAGTATACCCTAACTGGGAATAAGAGGGGGTGGGGGTGTGGGTAAGATTCAGGCTCCTGTTAACATCTATGGGCTCCTGGTAGATGGTCTCGAATAGGATCTCTACACTAAGACTGGAGTTGGGGTCGGGGCGGAGATAGAAATAGCTGCCTAATTTAAGAAGGGGTGTCTCTGTTTTTGAGTGAATGAAAACTCTTCCATCCGTGAGCCTGGTGAAAAAGAAAAGGGAAGTTTCAAGACTAAAAGAAGCATCTGAAGAGATAGTTAATGGATTCCTGCAAAAAAAAATACTCATACCTGGTTGGATTTTTTCCAGCAAAAAAGACTTGTCTAATTCCAGATATGGGGGGTGGGGGGGGGGTGACAATGATTTTGCTTTTTTTTGCGGTTTCATCTCCGGAGTATTTTTCGTATATATCGTCTGCCAAAAGTCTGTAACGATTGGCAGTGCTAATGTTATATTTACCCACCTCTTCATCTGTTGATGCGTGGATCACCTCCTCCACCACCCTCCTCTTTCTCTGGCCCGCATGATGTGGTGTAGGGGGAAGGATCTTTTTCTTCTTCTTCACTGTCTTAGTTGAAGCTGGTGACCCACTGGCGCTTGCTGCGTCAAGATGAGATTTGGCGCTTACCTCGCCAATAACAACAGAGTCGGTGGTTGGGTTGGGACAAGTGTTTATTTCAACGGGGGGAACTTCTGGGAGGTCTTCTTCCAAGTGTATGATTAAATTATTGGATCCAGAAGAGGAATCGGGTTCCTCATCGCCATTACCAATGTTATTATCAAGGTCAGCGGCGACCCCGGCGACGTTGACCCCCCCGGGGGGGGGGGGGGGGGGGGGGGGGGGGGGGGGGGGGGGGGGGGGGGGGGGGGGGGGGGGGGGGGGGTGAGGAATCCGAAAAAGATTCGTCAGAAGGAATTTCTTCTATGGTTGACAAGCAAGGTTTAGTTAATATGTCAGCCATTATATTTCTAACCGGAGTCCGGAATAGGGGGGGTATGGGGGTTTGCGAGCCGTCCGTTAGGGGGGTAGAAGCATCACAAGGTTGTTTTGTTCCTGTTTGGGGGGTACCAAAATCATGGTCCCAAACAAGTTGTTCATCTGAAAATTTATTGGGGGTTGTGTTGTTATATAAAACTAAATCTAGTTTATCCGTGGGTAAGTTATTAAGATCATTCGAATCTTTTATCTCGGATGTATCGAGTACTGACTCCAACATGGCGGCTGTCATGGCGGATAGAGGTCAAGTTGTTGTTTATTGTTAATTAACTTTTTTGGTTTTACAGGATTTTCCAAGTGGAAATTATTTATTTAAATATTATAATAGTACAGTATAACAATTAATACTGTCTTGAATAGTAGCTGGCACTACTATAAAACAATAATTAGGAGTTAATAGACTAATTTACAATTACAATAAGCTACTCAAAATAAACAAAAGGCGGCCATTAGTATCTTGATGCAAGGACGGTCAGAGGACGTAATCGTAAGCAATAAAATGAAAAATCTCAATCCCTAAACGGAGCCTGCAAAGAAAATACAATGGGAAATACAGTGGCTAGTGACTTATTCTTGTCCAATGGTGGTATACTAATATATATATTATAGAGAGCTCAAAGCTTTAATAAAATGGATGAATATCTAGAAGGACCTCTCCCGTTGAAGACCCAAGAATCGACTCAACGCGATCGCTTACTGGGTTTAGGTGGCATTTTGAAAATAAATATCAGAAATAAACTGCAGCAGTATTTAATTCCTTCTAGAGTTGACACGTTTAACTCCAGTTGTTTTAGGCTAGATACCCTCTTATCAACTGCGTTTAATGACCACCGCCGATGACTAGTACATCGCACCGTTAATCCAGATTAAAAACACTTGTTAATTAACGAACACAGCTAAGCGACCGATGACCTTTAAAGGACCGCTGTTTATCAAGCCAATTGGTTATATCAACAAAAACATCTTACGTTTTTTTTTTACGATTGCCGACATTTCTTTATAACTTGCACTAAAAACAATTGTGGCCGCGATAGCAGGTTAATTTTCGCTTTTTTATGACAAAAGGCTGGCCGCGTTAAGCAGGTGGTTGCCATATAGAGGTAAAATATATAGTAAAATTCATTGGGGGGACCTCGGGGTGGCCGCCATATGGAGGTGGCCGCGAAGGCAGGTTTGACTGTATGTAGATATATATATATGTGTGTGTGTGTGTATGTATTACTCACACACGCACGCACATCCATACATACATATATATCCATGTATCCATACATACATACATACACACACACGCACACACGCATACATGCATACATGCATGCATATATATAAACTATATATAGATGTATATATTTGTACGGATGTTTTGAGTCACTATACAGCATAATTATGATATTGTTATATATAATAAATTGTGCAATCCGTTGACAACCATTGCGTCACACAAGTCGTGACAGATTCAGATTCAGATTAAGACATACTCGATTCAACCAAACTCATTTGAACTATCCTAATTCGAACCAGTTAGACGCACTTGAAATCATATCCAGACATGCTCATGTATATTGAACACTTGCAGGTTACAGCCATCAGGAAATAGTTTATTTAACGATGCACTCAACACATTTTATTTACGGTTATATGGCGTCGGACATATGGTTAAAGACCACACAGATATTGAGGGAGGAAACCCGCTGTCGCCACTTCATGAGCCACTTCTTTTCGATTAGCAACAAGGGATCTTTTATATGCACCATCCCTTAGACATGATAGCACATACCACGGCCTTTGATGTACCAGTCGTGGTGCACTGGCTGGAGCGAGAAATAGCCCAATGGGCCCACTGACGGGGATCGATCCCAAACCGACTGCGCATCAAGCGAGCGCTTTACCACTGGGCCTTTTGAACAAATGCTGCAGCTTGTTTAACAGTGTTTTTGGACAAATGTATGATCGTGTAGACAGGCCTTTATACGGCTATGTGCATACCAAGTAAAAAGACGAAGACGGTTCCCAGACGCATCGTATCTGGTCTAATCTGCAAAAACAAAAACAGGTGTAGACATGTCTTAAAATATATCCATATCCACGAAAAATACATTCATTGAATTAAAGCTATTTCAAAATAATCATGTGTTGTGGATTATGTGGGTAATTTGGTGGGTTTTTTACCTACAACTTACAAACTTTTATTAAATAATTGAAATTACCACACACACACAAAAGAAGAAAACCAACATATTTGTATGTCATATCCACACATGTTATTATCTTTTTCTCAAAAAAAACATTCTAAGAATAAAATTAAAATTGTCCAGCATGAAACGTGCTGTGTCCTGTCTGTGGGAAAGTGCATATAAAAGATCTCTTGCTGTTAAGGGAAACAATTTGTGGGTTTTCTCTGACTGTCACAATGACCAAATGTTTTACATCCAATAGCCGATACGATTAATAAGAAAATTGTAATTTATCGCAGTTTACATCAGCTATGCAAGATTGTGATGTCAGGGACGGAGATTTATTCATTAAGGAATTCATTTATAACACGTTCATGCCAATTGAGATATCGTATCATCATTTAAATCCAAGATGAACAGGAACATAGTTGTAAGAATTAATCGTATCTTTCATTATATTTTACCCCAAACAATGTTTTCTTTAAATACAGGGTTTTCCAAGGGGTAAGGAATTCAATTCTTTAAGTTATTTTCTATAGAGATATTACATCATTGCCAGAATTCAAGATGGCTAACAAAATGGCTGCAAAAAAAAAAAAAAAAAAATGCGTTATATGCATCACCTGAAATAATCCTTTTGGAACTAACTTCTATGTTTTGAGGGTGTTCAATCCATTTCTTGTTTAAAATCTTTAAGTAAATTTATCTAAAACATTATTTAAAATAATTATTATTACGTTATGTCTTAAGGGTGCAAAAATACATTCATTGAATTAAAGCTATTTCAAAATAATCACGTGTTGTGGATTATGTGGGTAATTTGGTGGGTTTTTTACCTACAACTTACAAACTTTTATTAAATAATTGAAATTACCACACACACACAAAAGAAGAAAACCAACATATTTGTATGTCATATCCACACATGTTATTATCTTTTTCTCAAAAAAAACATTCTAAGAATAAAATTAAAATTGTCCAGCATGAAACGTGCTGTGTCCTGTCTGTGGGAAAGTGCAATGTAATGTTGCATTATATAGACCAAATCTTTAATGCCAACCTGGCTGTGATAAATGGACAAGCCGCAACCAATGACTTGTTTTGGTAAAGACTGTGGAATCCGATTTTACCATTCCCATTTTCTGTCTCTTGATAATGGATACATTACTCGGTCATAAAAAAAGTTGGTTAAAAATGCTGCATTGAATCGGTTGGATGGTTTCAGATGATGCATGTCTTCACGTGAAATAGTTATTTGTGAAAGTGATCTACAGATTCGGGGTTTTTTCTCTCACTAATCGACGTCTGTGACATCTGAATGTAGCCTTTCTGGTGACGTATCCATTTAGCATCTAAGTCCTCAGGTTTAATTGGTTTAAATGTTTCTGAATGTAGCCTTTCTGGTGGCGTATCCATATCGGCATCTAAGTCTTCAAGTTTAATAGGTTTAAATGCTTCAGATAGTTTTGGTAACTGTTGCTTTTACAACCCTTTATACTATAGCAGCAATATCACAGCCTGAAAGGGCATGGGTCATCAAATGAGATGCAACCATTTCCATCAACAGAGAATATCTTGTCACTTTGATGCCTGCAGAAATATATGTTACTAGGTAACGTAATTCACTAATTGTTTCAAATGCAGCCTAAAATGATAGACAGTTTTGTACGTAATACACGCAAACTGCCAAGGGTGTTCTATACTGCTACGGCCTTGGAAGGTGTTCTCATCTCTCAAATGATGTCTGACTTAAAAATGGACCATAAACAGAAAGGATTAAGGGAAGATTGTTCAATTGTAGAGGAAGTTGTGCTTGTCAATATACAGTCGGAAAGCACAGACGGCACCGACAATGAAAATATTCTACCTGTACCAATGACAACATGCTTGGATTATATATATTTTTATTAATAAATGAGACAAATGATAACGTTTATTTGTAGTTTTATTATTCTTGAAAATATTTATCAGAATTTGAAATATAAAGCATAGATAATACTGTATAAGAATATTTTGGGGATACCCGGTGGGCAACCACTAAACTGAAAACTTTTTCCAACCCTGCCTATACATCATTCGTAGTTAAACTGTTCAGCCGCCCGTAGTATAAACATTAATCACTTAATCAGTTGTTGATATATTTTTTATGTCCTTTTAGGGTTTTAAATACATAATATATTTTTGCAACTTTAAATTTAATTTTTTTTTTTTTTTTTTTTTTTTTTTTTAATCATAAAATGCTTATTTGCAGTTTATCACTGAGGGTCATATTTAACTTTTAAAAAGAAAGCACCGGGACAGTCATTGACATTTGTCTTTATTAGCTGTTGTAGGAGATTTTAAAAACAAATGTTACATTTGTCCGGCTGAATTTAATGAATTATTAAATGTCCAAAGCTCTCTGCTTTTTTGGTCTTTGTTAGAGGTTTGTTTTCGTTTTTGGATTTAACATTATTGATAAACTACTCCAGAATGATCTAATCTATAGCCATTTTCAATTATTATTTTTGAACAATTTTAAAAACATTTTCAATTATTATTTCTATCTAATTTTAGTTATTTGCAAGTATTTTTCACAGTTAATCTATTTCTAACAGGAACTGAATAAATTGATATTTATTTTAATACATATTCTAAATATAATAAATGTTGAAAGTCCCCAAGTCCTGACAATTAACATTTTTTTTAATTAGGCCTACATGTAATAAAATCTTACCTTCAGTCGTAACCTTTCCAAATCAACAGATGCTATTCTCAAACCTCATGCAAGAATAAACAGTAATAGTATACATATTACTGCGTCTTTTCTCGCAGATTATAATTCTACAAGGAAGTTCATGTATTCCATTGTGCCAATCTGTTCTACGTCTGAAACATAATAGCTGTTTTATCAGAAACATTACAATGTCAAGTTGTAACTTGTATTATGTTCCGAAAGGATAAGGGTAGAGATGCGACACATACACTCACACACATTGCACACTCACACACATTGCACACACACACTCACACACACACACACACACACACACACACACAAGCACACACAAACACAAGCACACACACATTGCACACACATACGTATATGCAAACACACAAGAGTATGTCTTCATATGAACGTGTGCGCGCACGCGCGCACACACACAAACACAAACACGCACTCACAAGATACTCTCTCTCTCTCTCTCTCTCTCTCTCTCTCTCTCTCTCTCTCTCTCTCTCTCTCTCTCTCACACACACACACACACACACAGACAGATACACACACACACACAGAGAGAGAGACAGACAGACAGACACACACACACACACACACACTAGGAAATGGCATAAGATTTCTTTTTATCTCTATAGATTGTGATATGGGTTCCTTGTACACAATGCGTATCATAATACAGGTTTAGCAAAATAAACAAAATGCATGTATACGCTGAAGTTTATTATTTACGAAATGGACTACTTCAGTATACTAAAGCTTATTTAGTAATGTCAGACCCTTCCTTTTATTATATCTGTGAACAAAGTTTTAAAAACAAACCCAGTCAAATCAAAGAGATCGGGGTTCCCCACTAACAACGAACTTGAAATACGGAAAGTACCGAGTGTATAGGTAGATATACGCTGTATCATAATGCGGCATTATGCGCTTTATTTACTCATTGAATCATATATATATATATATATATATATATATATATATATATATATATATATATATACACACACACACTCTCAACAACGAAAGTTTAGCAAATATCTTTTATGACGTCTAAATTCGCCATGGTTGAATAAACTTAAAAGAAAACCAGGTCCTCCTGTTGTGTTAAAGGGACATTCCCGAGTTTTCTGCATTGTAAAATGTTTCCGACTAATAAAATATTTCTACGATTAAACTTACATATTATATATATTGTCTTATTTAGAATATCAGTGTCTGTATATTCAATGAGTTTCTGGTCGTCTTAATATTTGTAAGAAGCCCAAACTGGATTTTGTGTTCAAATAATTTCGTACGTACAAAAAAGTCTTTTTTTTAGGAAATAAAATGAAATTTAACCTAGTACAAATATTAGAACGATCAGAGACACGTTTAATATACAGCCACTAATATTTTATGTACAAAAATACATTTGATATGTAATTTCAGTCGTCAAAAAGTATCTGTTAGTCGATAACATAAAACAAAATTGCAGCAAACTCAGGAATGTCCCTTTAAGGCAGAGGTTGATGAGTTTATGTTGTTTGTAAATGGGTAAACATTTCAGATGTGAATACTAATTAATAAAAATAGGTTAATTTATAAATGTTATGCCATTTCTTTTAGCATTAGTTAAACTTTCGTTGTTGAGTGTGTGTATATATATATATATATATATATATATATATATATATATATATATATATATATATATATATATATATATATATATATATATATGCCTAGTCCGTCCCATCCTCCTATAAAGATGTTTTTTGTAAATAATTTTAGTTTGGTTTGACGTTAGAAAAACAGTAAAAGTGTTTTGGAAATAACAAAAAAACGACAAGTTTGTTTGCAATTAAGAAAAAATAATTCGGTTCAGAAATAAATAAAACTGTAATACATACCACTGGAAGAAAGCGACGCTTTCAGCGTTATGACCGCCATTTTGTTTTATAGACTGGTATAGTCTTGCTTTAATGAAACAACTCTGATTGTTTTCTTGTTGTTCGCTCTGTAGTGGAAGACATCGGTGGTGTCATGGTTAAGTCATCGGACATAAGGCTGGTAGGTACTGGGTTCGCAGTCCGGTACCAGCTCCCACCCAGAGCGCGTTGTAATAATTCAATTGGTAGGTGTACGGCCACTACACCCTCTACTCTCTCATTAACAACTAACCCACTGTCCTGGACAGACAGCCCAGATCGCCGAGGTGTGTGCCCAGGACAGCGTGCTTCAACCTTAATTGGATATAAGCACGAAAATAAGTAGAAAGGAAATGTAGTGAAACTAATCAAACAAGAGTAAAAAGTAAAGTTTGTTTTATTTAACGACGCCACTAGAGCACATTGATTTTTTATCTTATCATCGGCTATTGGGCGTCAAACATATATGGTCATTCTGACACTGGTGGGTTTTTGTTTAGAGGAATACCCGCTGTCGCCACATAGGCTACTCTTTTACGACAGGCAGCAAGGGATCTTTTATTTGCGCTTCCCACAGACAGGATAGCACAAACCATGGCCTTTGTTGAACCAGTTATGGATCACTGGTCGGTGCAAGTGGCTTACACCTACCCATTGAGCCATGCGGAGCACTCACTCAGGGTTTGGAGTCGGTATTTGGATTAAAAATCTCATACCTCGACTGGGATCCGAACCCAGTACCTACCAGCCTGTAGACCGATTGCCTAACCACGACGCCACCGAGGCCGGTTCAAACAAGAGTTATCTCGTATCAAGACTATATCAGTCTATAAAACCAAAATGGCGGCCATAACGCTGCAAGCGTCGCTTTCTTACTATGGTATGTACATGTATTACTGTTTTATTTGTTTCTAAACCGAATTTTTTTTTTTAATTACACTCAAATATTGTCGGTTTTTGTGGGTCTTTTGGTTTGTTATTTTTAAAACACTTGTTTTTTTTTCTTACGTCAAACCAAACTAAAATTATCTACAAATTTTTTTTTTTATAAAAGGATGGGATGGACTATAAGTATACCAATAATACCACGCATCCCCGATCTAACGTACAGCGACAGATTTTATAGTCGGCTGTCTTACGTTGAAAGTGTCAACAAACAGCTATCGTTTTCACTGATATATTTAGCCAAATGAACACAAGATATAAATAAATTACAGCTGATTATTACTTAATACATGACAATGTCGTCAAACCGGAAGTTACGAGATGTACTGACGACTGGAATACTCTCCATTTGTAGTCATGAATACGATTTAAATGAGATGATTTGAAACGTAGCATTTTTTGGTTTCAAGGACGTCAGACCCTGATACAAGGAAGGAAGGAAGGAAATGTTTTATTTAACGACGCACTCAAGACATTTTATTTACGGTTATATGGTGTCAGACATATGGTTAAGGACCACACAGATATTGAGAGAGGAAACCCGCTATCGTCACTTTATGGGCTACTCTTTTCGATTAGCAGCAAGGGATCTTTTATATGCACCATCCCACAGACAGGATAGTATATACCACGGCCTTTGTTATACCAGTTGTGGAGCACTGGTTGGAACGAGAAATAGCCCAATGGGGCCACAGACGGGGATCGATTCTTTAAGATTACATCTGTAAAAATTACTAAATGTTTGACATCCAATAGCTGATGATTAATAAATCAATGTGCTCTTTAATTTTGGAAAGATTTCATTCGTATTATATTGTGAATTTTCTAGGAAAGCAAACCTGCGTCGAATGCGGCCGCCGAGTTTAAGTCTGGTGATACTAGGATCATATCTCAATATCGGTAACAGTCATTCGGTAACATCTCATTTGGCGGATCCAGAAGGGGGGTCACGGTGGTTCCGTGACCTCTCCCCTCCCCTAGCCCCACCCCAACCCCACCAGTTTCATTCTTGAATTGTACTTTCTAATGACTTCTGGTTTGTTTGGTGGGTTTTTTAAAATATACACCTGGAAATTAATTAAGCACCATCCTGATTTGGGGAAGTAACTTATATTTTGCAACAAACTGTGACTATTTAATTAACCCATTCCATGTAAATTGCTATTTTGTTTTGGGGGTGGGGGGGGGGGGGGGGTTGGGTGGAGATGTAGCATGTCACATGATCACACGAAAGTTAAGACACAATTTTAGCCTAATTTAATGTGTAATGTTACAAGGGAAATGAAATTTGTCTATTTGGTGAAAATGTAGGTAAATTAACTATGGGACTGGCGCTAGTTTGAAATGATTTGCAAAAGTGTTTTATGGCTGTTAATGCTCGAACAAGGTCCAGCGTGTCAGAAAATCCTCAAAACTTCATTATCTGGTGTAACCCCCACCGACACGGATGGCCGCTTCAATACGTCTTCTCATGCCCTGGACCAGACGTTGGATCTGACGTTGTGGGATCGCCCGCCATTCCTGTTGCAATGCTGCTGACAATTCTGCTAAATTTTGGACTGGAGGATCTCTCTGACGTACTCTTCGACCCAGAATGTCCCACAAGTTCTCAATCGGATTGAGGTCGGGGCTTCGTTCCGGCCAAGGAATGGTAGTGATTGCATTTCGCTGTAGGAAATCCATTACTGCACGCGTTCGATGGTGTCTAGCATTGTCATCCATACACACCTGGTCTCGTGGCCAAAGCATGGTTGTCAAAGTGAGTGACGACAACGGTTTCCAGGATGTCCCTCTGATATCTTGGCCCGTTAAGATTGCCATGAACAGTGACCAGATCAAACTTGCAATCATGCGAAACGCATCCCCACACCATCACAGAACCACCGTCAAATGGAATGGTTTCCTGAATGTTGTTGGCGGCATAGGCGGTATTTGGTTGCCTCCACCAGTCATGTGCAGAAGAAAGAGGCTTTCATGGACCAATGAATCTTTCTCACGGATGCAAGATTACATCTGTGGCGTACCTGACACCATGCTAAACGTGCTGCTTTGTGTGCTGGTGTCAGAAGGGGACGTTTGATAGGCCTCCTGGCTCGGTACCCAGCGGTCTTCAGCCGATTCCTTACGGTCCTCGTTGACATGGCCCTTTTGGGAATCCAGTTATCTCTCAAGGTTTTGCTACTGGAAAAAGAGAAACGTCGAACAAGTCTTAACAACGCCCTATCTTCTCGTGGATATGTTTTACGAGGTTGTCCTGGACGGTTCCTGTCCTTGACGTCATTGGTTTGTTGGTGTTTTTCGTACTAGTCGATGATGGAATCATTTCGATTCCATCCACAAATTATTTTACAATTTTTACGTGATACTGAATTTTATTCTAAATTTTAATTATATCTATCTGTGATATTTGTATTTTTTACACAGTCCTTTACACTATGTTTTTATTTACCTGTTGATTTTTTATATTGATGTTGATCATCACTTTGTTTTTCCATTACCATAGTTTGACACCGAATAGCCGATGTATTTTTCGTGCTGGGGTGTCGTTAAACATTCATTCATTCGTACTAGTCGACTAATTACAGTATGATTCCGACACAACTGACGCCCAATTTCCCTGCATGACAATTCCGCATTATTCATTCTAATAATCTGCCACCAAGTGGCAATGGACAGTTTTCGGCGAACTATTAGACGCTTATTAAACACAAATGGAAAATTGTTTTCCGAAAACCTGCATAAAACTTAACTGAACAAAAACTTGGTTTTCCCACGTGTGAGGGTAGTTTTCTGCACGTGCTATTTGTGCGGGTTCTTGACTGGCAAGACAACGAAACGACAGTATGGAGCGTGGGAAGGGACATGAATTTTACAGTATTAATATTGCCTGGCTACCACCCATAATAATAATTTGGTGACAATATAAATTGGGTGGTGCTTAATTAATTTCCAGGTGTATATATCATCCACAATATACAACATTAAATTGCCTTCGACAAAATCAAATTGCCCTTTTTAGAATTTGGTGACCCCCCCCCCCCCCTTCCCCCTTTAAAAACATCCTGAACTAATTCTGGATTTGCAAGATCACGACACTGAATTTTCTATAACTAACCACCATTCACTTCAATGCTTATTACAAGAATATGATAGATATTTAAATTAAAAGCATGACCTTTTAAAAGTCAAAAACCCTACGCCGTATTTAAATAAAGATCACTTTTTAATTATTCAAGATCAAACTCAGTCTACTATATATGTTATTAAAATCAGATAAGAAGCTGAAATTTCACATGATACCTGTTATTAGAAAGAAGTGTTTTATTTAACGACGCACTCAACACATTTTATTTACGGTTATATGGCGTCAGACATATGGTTCAGGACCACACAGATTTTGAGAGGAAACCCGCTGTCGCCACTGCATGGGCTACTCTTCCGATAGTACCTGTTATTATGCAAAATCTACGTAAATTTAAAGGGACATTCCTGAGTTTGCAGCAATTTTTAAGATGTTATCGACTAACAGACTTTTTAGCCATTGTAATTACATATCAAATATATTTTTTCTGCATACAATATTAGTGGTTGTATATTAAACGTGCTTCTGGTCGTTCTAATATTTGTACTAGGTTAAATTTCAATTTGTTTCCTAAAATAGTTTTTTTCGTACGTACGAAATTATTTGGGCTTCTCACAAATATTAAGACGACCAGAAACACATTGAATATACAGACATATTCTAAACAAGAAAATATATTTAATATGTAAGTTTAATCGTAGAAATATTTTATTAGTCGGAAACATCTTACAATGCAGCAAACTCAGGAATGTCCCTTTAAAGAGACAGTCAGAATTTGCAGCCACTGTAAAGCCCCGGACACACTGTCAAGGATCGTCTGGCCAGATTCACGACGGATGAAAACATCACGGATGCACCACGTTTTAACTACGGTTTTCGACGGATAAACCAATGATTATTAAGGATAGAGGTTAGTTGACAACGGGGAGCGCTACGGGTCGCTACGAATTGCTAAGGATCGATATAGTTTAGTACGGACCACAACGGATTATCACGAATGATGCCGGATCGTATCCGTGGCAAACCCGGCGTCCTGATCCTTGACAGTGTGACCGGAGATTGAGGCCGGGGATTATTACGATTAAGTACGGATAAGGACGGTTTAAGTACGGATTATTACGTTCTTCTACGGATCATTAAGGATGTACTACGGTTGTTCGATCCGTGATGAATTTTTGAACATGTTCAAAATTTTCACGGACATACAAGTACTACTACGACTGATCAGGGATTTAATATGGACAGCTATGGTTCTCTACGGACCACAACGGACTGACACGAATGATGCCGGATCGTATCTGTGGCTAACCCGGTGTAAAAGGAACGCAGGTCCGTAGGAACAGTAGTCCTATCGGACCTCCATAGCTTAGGAACCATAGTCCTACCCGGACTTTCATACCTGATTTATTTTTAAGTTATTTTTATCCTAGGACTTGTATTCCTACCGGACTTAAATTCCTTCTACAGCAGTGACAGAAATATAAGTCCGGGAAATTAGATGTCCGTTTGTTATACTTTGCAATTTGCACGAGCTGCCAGAAAGACACGAGAAAAAAAGTGAAGTTTTGGCAGCCTTCCCTCGTAGTGTGATGGATAAGTATACGAGTCTCTTAAGATTATTCTGTGTTCAAATCTCTATGTCAAAATTTTTTTTCTCTTTTTTTTTTACGTCATAGACTTGTGGATCAGATACGTGAGTGAATTTTTGTAATTGTCTTACATTTTTGTCAGCATATTGAAGTTGGACGAATATCTTGCTTTTTTTAAAAGTATATAATGCAACTACAGATATAAAGTAGGCTATGTGTTCATGTGTTCAACACGTAGAAATATATATCTAAAAAACAATATGTAGCCCAAAATTGTTATATATATATATATATATATATATATATATATATATATATATATATATATATATATATATATAGTAGTCGTTTTCGAGTTGAAAGACGCTATTTTATAGAGTGCTCAACCGTGTGGGAGCCAGATACATCGTTAAAAGTGTATGTTTATCTCTACATGACAGGCTTGTTTCGTGAGAGAGTTGAATTGAATTCAACTCTCTCACGAAACAAGCCTGTCATGTAGAGATAAACCATACACTTTTAACGATATATATATATATATTTATATATATATAGAGAGAGAGAGAGAGAGAGAGAGAGAGAGAGAGAGAGAGAGAGAGAGAGAGAGAGAGAGATATGAAAACTGGTAACTAAAAAAAAAAACATTTGGCGAACAGCAAAAGACAATTTCTGTATATACCAACATGATTTTTAATAATATGTTTTATAAGTTTATATTTTGACGGTAAATCACAATCTGATTATTTGTGATTTTCTTAATCTTTGTCCGATCGGACTTCCATTCCTCGGAATCCTAGTCTGTGGGACTTGTATTCCTATGAATTTAAGTCTGTGGGACGTGGATTCCGAGGAATGTAAGACCGTGGGACTTTTATTCCTGGTACTCCTGGCCCACAGGACTTTCAATCCTAGTATTCCTAGTCCTCTGGAATTTATTTCCGATATGTATATATATATATATATATATATATATATATATATATATATATATATATATATATATATATATATATATATATATATATATATATATATATCGGAAATAAATATATATATATATGATTCCTGAAAATCCCTGAAATAAAACTTTGAAAACTGTACTTAGTTCTAGTAGTTAGTACTAATAACTAGTACTATAATGACCAGTTAGGCCCTACTACAATATAAAAATAACAGGAATAATAAGCATGAAAAATTACCTTTTACTGATGAACAATTAAAAATAGCATCAAAACACTTGAAATTAATTATCACTGACTGTCATATGGCAGTTTTGACCATCATAAGCATAAGATACGAGTTGGGGAAAGGGTTTCTGCATTGTTATACCTGGCCGTAAGGAACATCATAAGCGTTCGAGACTGGATGGAGGTGGGGTTGGGGGGGGGGGGGGGGGTCACTCCCCCAGTGCTGGGGACAATTTCGGGCAAAATGAGCTGGCCTGAAATCTTCACCATACATTTCCATCATTCTACTCACAATATTAGTTGTAATCCATGTACAAATGCAGACTGATTTGTTTGGAATCCTATATAGCGTCTTGGTAGTAATGCGAATATAAACATACGTTGTGTTCCAGATTCGGGCAGTTTCGTTTCATTCGGGCAATAAAAATCAGCCTGCCCCCACCCCACCCCTACTCCCAAAAAAGGAGCCTGAACGCCTATTATGACCAAAACTGTCAAGTGTAAAAGTGTCATGAATAGTTAGTCTGTTTAAAAATATCTGTGTAAATTGTGTGTGCATATTATTGATAGTATGATAATTGTTCAGGGGTTACTGTTTTGTCTTAATCAGTGTAGTGGCCCATTGAGCTGCTAAAACCCACTATTTCTATTAAATGATAAACCTTAATAATAACCATTTAACATAATTTGTAATCGATGGTATGGTTGGTTGGGACTAAGATATAGAGCCCAGAGTCTGATATGTCATATGTTAGACCAAATTAATTTTTGAAAATGAGTAAAATTGACAAAGCAGGCACATGTTCAGTAAATTATGCAGGGGTGGAGGTCTAGACTGTGGCAGGTAGAAATTTGTTTTGAAGAGGAGTTTTTAGACCACGCCACCCCACCCCACACCCAACGTACATGCGCCTGCAACATTATTGACAAAAAGGCACAAACTTAAAAATTATATAAGATAATTTATATAACGCAGATATCACATTTTTATAGTTGAATTATTATTATTATTATTATTATTATTATCAACATCAAATACCAGTATATAATGTCTAACAGATAATTGTGTTGGTAATATCAGATGGGCAAGTTATACTTATCTGCGAGTACTAATACATGCTTGGAATTATGGAAAATCTTTTCGAGTTACTTTTAAAGGGACATGCCCTAGTCTTTTTAAACACTAACGCATATTTCTTACTATTATATCCGTTTTTGATAACTTAAATCATACTTTACTTAGATTTTATTGTTTACATTATCAATTTCCGTACATTCGAAGTGTTTTTGGTCATCCTGGTGTTTTTAATATCACAAAATGCATTTCTCATATTTTTAAAAACACACGTGCGTCTGAGAAGTAACAGTTATGGAGTCGAGTTTTAGTCTATTTTTAGAGGGTAATTCACCATTTCAAAGTAACAGACTCATATTTCACTCAATTGTAACTTTATCCAAATGTGTTACAGGTTTGTAGATTAACAAAACTTAGTGGTAATTTTCACGGATTGAAACTAGGGTATGCCCCTTTAAATGTTTAAACATTTATTAGTTGGAACAACACGCAATGAATAAAGACCTTAGTTTTGCTCGTGTAATAAGGTCAACAAATGTGTACATACTCTTGCAAATGATATAAATGGAAAATATTGGAATAAATAGAAAATATTTAAATAAGGAGAGGCGCCAGTATCCCAAGTTAATTAAATAAACCAGAAAGGAAACTGCTTTTCATTTTGTTTACATTTATAATTTATTTTGTATATGTACCATCGGACTTAAATTTTTATTGTCCAGGAATGCAGGCACGACCCGGACTTAATATCCTGGCAGTCAGACCAGTATTCCTAAGGAACGTAAGTCCTAGGACTTGCATTCCTAGGTATATTAGACCTAGGACCTGCATTCCTAGGAGACAAAGTCCAGCCAGACAACTATTCCTACGGAATTGCATTCCGTTTACACCGGCGTCCTGATCCTTGACAGTGTGACCGGGGCTTAAGATGTTTCCGACTAACGGATCCTTTTAGACGACTGAAATTATATATTAAACATATTTTGTTGTTTTGAATACCAGTATCTGCATATACATGTATAAATAGAAAAATATCTTTAATAATATAATTTTGTTGTCATAAAAAAAAGAATAAGAAGTTTTGTTTAACGATAGCACTAGAGCACATTGATTTATGAATCATCGGCTATTGGATGTCATATATTTCGTAATTAGACATATATTCTTAAAAAGGAAACCCGCTACATTTTGTCATTAGGTTAATAGATAATTAATAATTAATTTGTTAATAGAGTTTAATGTGCATATTCAGAACAAGCGGTTGTAGCGCACGCCTGTCATGGGCGCAGCTACGTCCCGCCCTGTTATCAAAAAGGGACTGGGCCTGTTAGTTGTAAATTGCAGCAAACTCAGGAAAATCCCTTTGGAATCACAGTTTTGTCCCGAATAGACAAACCAGATAGTGGGATATCAATCTTAATTGGAAATAAGCATGAACATTATTTTGAAATCAGTCAACCAGAATATCGATTTTGAGAACCAATATGTGCAGTCTTTTTACTTTTTTTCTTCTTTTTTTTTTCTTCTTTTTTTTCAATTTTTCTCTTTAAGAACTGATAGTTTATCGTAATTCTTGTAAAAAAATAGGTTTTTACTTTCATTCTGTATTTTAAATGATACTGAGTTAATTGCATACATAAATAAAATATTGTCCTATCTGTTTATCTGTCTGTAAAAATAAGTTGGTCAAGGATCCCTGTGCATCCTCAAAGTTCATCATCATGGTGCAGTCACGCTTGCCAGTGTGGGGGTGAGGGGGAGATTAAGCTCAGTGGTAGAGCCAGTCTTAAATAATGTTTGAGAAAATCACTATCCCTCACAGAAGCTTTGTATTATAGTAATAGTTGTCCGGCCTCGGTGGCGTCGTGGCAGGCCATCGGTCTACAGACTGGTAGGTACTGGGTTCGGATCTCAGTCGAGGCATGGGATTTTTAATCCAGATACCGACTCCAAACCCTGAGTGAGTGCTCCGCAAGGCTCAATGGGTAGGTGTAAACCACTTGCACCGACCAGTGATCCATAACTGGTTCAACAAAGGCCATGGTTTGTGCTATCCTGCCTGTGGAAAGCGCAAATAAAAGATCCCTTGCTGATAATCGGAAGAGTAGCCCATGTAGTGGCGACAGCGGGTTTCCTCTCAAAATCTGTGTTGTCCTTAACCATATGTCTGACGCCATATAACCGTAAATAAAATGTGTTGAGTGCGTCGTTAAATAAAACACTTCTTTCTTTCTTTATAGTAATAGTTAGTATTTTTCATTATCCCAGACCAAAAAAAAATCATTAGCCTGAACCGGGGGCTACTGGATTTATTGAACCCTGGCAAAGCTCTCGCCTGAGGTACGATGTGTCACAGAATCGGTCTCCCTCAAAGGACTGGAATTTTCCCGCCCCAACCAGTCCCTCACGACTGTGTGTGTGTGTGTGTGCGTGTGTGGTGTGTGTGTGTGTGTGTGTGTGTGGTGTGTGTGGTATGTGTGTGTGGTGTGTGTGTGTGTGCGGTGTGTGGCCTGTGTGTGTGTGGTGTGTGTGGCGTGTGTGGTGTGTGTGTGTGGTGTGGGGTGTGTGGTGCGTGTGTGGTGTGTGTGTGTGTGTGTGGTGTTTGAGGGTGTGGTGTGTGTGTGTGTGGTGTGTGTGTGGTGTGTGAGTGTGGTGTGTGTGTGTGGTGTGTGTGTGTGTGTATGTGTATGTGTATATATATATATATATATATATATATCAAATATCGTGTTATGTATTGTCTTTTCTATGGGAAGTACATAACATAAAATATCCCCTGGTGCTTATCGATTGGAGTAGCCTATGTGGCGGCAACGGGTTTCCTCTTAACCAAATGTAGAAATAACCATATTATAGTATATTAGACACCAAATAGCTGTAGTTTAAAACGTGCTTGGGTGTCGTAAAACAAACATTCCTTTCCTTTAATCTTCCCTGGCCTGCTGCCATTGTAAGAAGTTTGTTTTGTTTAACGACACCACTAGAGCACATTGATTTATTAATCATCGGCTATTGGATGTCAAACATTTGGTAATTTTGACATAGTGAGGAAACCCGCTACCTTTTTTTCCATTAGTAGCAAGGGATATTTTATATGCACCATCCCACATACAGGATAGCACCATACCATGGCTATTGATATACCAGTCGTGGTACACTGGATGGAGCGAGAAATAACCCAATGGACCCACCGACGGGGATTGATCCCAGACCGATCGCGCATCACTAAGCTACATCCCACCCACACCCCCACCCCCAGTTAAAGAGACTGTCCCGAGTATGTTGCCATTGTAAGATGATTCAGACCAATAAAATAGTTTAACGACTAGAATTGCATACTAAATTATTAATATATAGTTTCTTGTATAGAATATGTGTCTGTACATCCAATGTCTTTCTGGTCGTCCTAATGTTCATAATTGGCCAGACTGGATTTGGCCTCCCAATATTTCATACGTACGAAAAGAAATAGATTAGGAAATAAAATAAACTTTGACCTATAGTCCGTCCCACAGCGAACGCCTTTTTTTATACTTTGGAATTTTTAATTGTTGTTTTTTGTTTTTGTTTTTTTTAATTTACTACAAGTTATATATTTCTGAGACGATTAATTTGTAGATTTCACACAAAAATTGTATTTCCAAAACATTTTTTCATTTTCTTTTTTTTTTCTTCTGACCGTAAACCAAACTGATGTTATTTACAACACACAAAAAAACCTGTTTATAGAATGATGGGAAATACTATAGCACAAACATGAGGACCAGTAGACAGACATACAATATACAGCCAGCGATATTTTATGCTGAGAAATGTATTAAATATGTAATTTTAGTCACTAAAGGGTCTCCGTTACTGGGCATAATATTAACATTGGCAACACACTCTGGACAGTCATTTAAAACATCGATTACGAACTTGCAATGGACAGCAGTGGATCGGTGGAAGTAAAATATCCAGTCAATCTAAGCAAATTGTGTCCGCGTTTCATAGATTGACTGGACTAAATTGGCGTTTTAAGATTTAATGCTCATTCCTGCTTATGGGGTTTTCACATACCAGCTAATAGTCTTATACTAGTGTATCAAAATATGTGGTATCGTGTCGTGATCGTAATATGTGATGTGGTATATGAAAAGCCGTGGTATGTGCTGTTCTGCCATATAAAATATCCCTTGTCGCTATTCGGCAATATGCCGATGTGACGGTAGCGAGTTTGCTATTACGGTCTGGAATGCAGTTTAAAATGGATTAGATAGGAAGCTCAATGTAATGAACGAATCTTAATTTTGTGGTACATGCTGTCCTGCTTACTAAAACTGCATACAAAATACCCATTGCTGCTATTCGGTAGGAGTCGTCTATGTGGCGGTAGCGGGTTTCTTGTTACTATCTAGAAAGGAGTTTAAAATGAATTTATTGAAAGGCTTAATGCAGTGTTAATTGATTTAACAAAGTTAATGTTTACTAACTGTAACACAGCTTTAATTGTTCATGAAGATGAGAGCTTAGATGAAAATGGTTGGTAAAGCCATATATGTGTTGTGCCAAAAACAAACAGCTTCCATCGTGAGGCGTTCCTTTAGCTGAATCCCGAGTCATTTGCAATGCGAATGCGGCAAATGGCCGAATTAAAAAAGCGACTTTCGTTAATAACAACGAAATTAACTAAAACACACTCATATTTATTGGTTAAAACAAAACAAGTTATAAAAATGAGTAAAAATGAGTAAAAATTTGCATTTAAGGGTTAGTACCTTAATAAAGTAGTAAAAAATACAAACGCCCAGTAAAACAATATAGGTATCACAATGTACTTTTAAAAAGTCGTAAAGAAGACTAGAATAAAATGGATTATAAGGAATGAACACTCTTGGACAATGTCATCAAATACTTCCACTTCAACTTTGGTATTCCGTTTTACTGATATACAACTCTACTGGCTTGGGCAACCGCAGCTGGTCAGAACATCTTGCAATATTTTGTCCCATAACCTTTCTAATAGCCAGTCGGCACAATCGTTTCAAATCCTTGGGATCCTTTTTGATTGGCGGAACGTCATGACGAAAAACCCCAGGCATCCTGTGACACATTCCCAGACACAGACGATGGGGGTGGTTTGATTTAATTTTCATCATAGCTGGACAGGTGAGGAAATCACACCCTGCTGCTAAAAGAATCGATATTATACGAGTATTGGAAACGTATGAGGCCAGGAGAGCAGGCGTCACGGGGCCCACACAACAAGACAGAGCCGTTTCCCAGCTAGCTGCAACATTTACGGAACATCCCTCTAAAACCAAGAGTTCCACGGCCCTGGCGTTTCGGTTTCGTATTGCATAATGTAATGGCGTCATGCCGTCTGCGTCTGAGAGATTCACGTCTGCCCCCGACTCCACCAAAGCTCTGAGACACTGAAATCTGCTGTCATCGTCTGACGCCTTCTTCTGAATCAGAGTCGGCTGCCACGGTTCTGGTTGGATGCTGTAGTGAATTGCGCCTTTCTTTTCGACTTTCGACTTTCTGTTTATGTCGCAGCCGTGGTCTACCAGCAGTTTGACGCAGCTGTCGAAGCCGAGTTTAGCCGACAGCATCAGTGGCGTGAGACCTTCGTGAACCACGGGGTTCACCTCAACGTTTTTGGAAGACAGGATCAGCTTCATGCAAGTGACTTGCTTCTCAACTATCACGTAATAAAGAGATCGTTTCCCCTTTCTGTTGGCGCAGTTTACATCGACGCCATTCGTCAACAAGAATTCCACGCTCTCCTTTCGGCCAAGTTTTGTGGAAATCGTTAAGGCGGTCTCGTTGTGGACCCAGTCCGATTTATTTATTGCCGATTTCACGCCTCGCAAAATTCGTGAAAGTTCTTCCACGTCGTTCTCTTTGGCAGCGACGACAAAGTCATACATGTTGACAGTCCCGTCGGCGTCGTATTTTTGTGACGGAATTTTCATTTTCGAAGGTTTGGTCGTCTGAAAAAGAAACAACACAACATCTGTATAAATCATATGAATACTTTAAATCTTTTTTTTTTCTTTTTTTTTTACATCGTTACCTCAGCCTAGTTTAATAGCATATCAAGGATTTATTCAGGTATTACCAAACATAGCCATTAGGTCCCTTCTGAAAAGCCAATTGACACTGAAAATACCCAATTTGATATGTAAATATTTTTAATTACTAGTATATCTGTTCTAATTAATTTAACAACGGTGTGTTTCATTATTCATTGGCCTAAAAGAACACTTAAAGACCCAATGAATCTATTGATTAAATCGCGCCAATTTTCCCAATCATGTCAGACATGGGATCATTGATAAATCCCTGCATACTAATCCGATCTGTAACAATAATCTCACAAATACGACTTTTGAGCTAGGTTTAATGGTATATGTCTTATTGTATGCTACACATAGTGCTCTGGCTAACACGAAGGTTTAAAGGGGTTTTTGCAGACACCACTAGAGTACATTGATTAATTAATCATCGGGTATTGGATAGCAAACATTTGATAATTCTGAATCGTAGTCGTCAGAAGAATCCTGCTACATTTTTTCCTAATGCAGCAAGAGAAAGCGATCTTTTATATGCACTTTCACACAGACAGGAAAGCACATATCACGACCTTTGACCAGTTTAGTACACTGGTCGGAACGAGAAGAAAACAATCAGTGGTTCGACCCTGCAACACAAGCAATGAACCGACTGAATTTCAGGGCAAGTTCCTTCAGTCCTGCTTCAGTATTAAAAGTGTCCTGCCTTGGGCATACTACATGCTTGTAACACAGAGAAGCCCTCCAGTCACTTCCGTATGCGGTCCAAAAAACAAAACAAAACAAAAACTTGTTTTTGCACCGTAATTATGGAAGTCGGACCCCATTTCAGTATTGCATAACCTAATGCTAGTTTCAGACTGTCAACTGTCACGACGGAGATGGCCAACTCGACAGCTGCGTTCTAATTTAGCACACTCCCGACTTAGACGGGTGAGCTAGGATTAACAACGAATCGGTCGTAGGAGTTGTGTACGACGATGAATCGAGTTGTAAGAGCGATAAGACTAGTAACTGGACAGTCGTAAAAGTCGAGTGATTGGCAAATTGGCCAACTGTCGTGTCAGTTAGTAGTCTGACCCTAGCATACCAATCAAATCATTTTAGTTGCCCAAAAGATAATAAAAAGAAAATGAGCATTCTTTTCATTGGAACTTATCGCCTACAAGTAGCCCATTGGCTGCAACAGTGATGTATTCCATGCTGAAGATATATTAATTTCACACGGAATGCCATCAGGTGTCTACTAGTTACTGTGTTCGTATCCCAGTACAGGCTCCCGCCCAGTCAGTGTTAACAAGCAGGCGTAAAGTCACTACACTGTCTGCTCTCTGATTAACCACCAACAACCAAACAATAGCCCATGTCCTGGGTACACATCCTAGATACATAAAATCGGATTAAAACAAAATGGGTACACACACCTCAGCTATCTGGGCTGTCTGTCTAGGACAGTGGGTTAGTTGGTTAGTGGCTAGTGAGAGTGAGAGTGAGAGTGAGAGTGAGAGTGAGAGTGAGAGTGAGAGTGAGAGTGAGAGTGAGAGAGAGAGAGAGAGAGAGAGAGAGAGAGAGAGAGAGAGGGTGTAGTGGCCTTACACCAACCCATTGAGCCCTTAAAAACTCGGCTTTGGACTGGAGCCGGTACCGGCTGCGAACCCAGTACCTACTAGCCTGGAGTCCTATTACTTAACCACTGCGCCACCAAAGTCGGTAAAATGCAGTTATTTCATCACGGGCTTAGAAAGATGCCAAAAAGTGGGGTCGGGAGCGGGCACACACGCATAAACTAGCCTGGAGTCCTATGACTTAACCACTGCGCTACCAAAGTCGGTAAAATGCAGTTATCTTCATCACGGGCTTAGAAAGATGCCAAAAAGTGGGGTCGGGTGCGGGCACACACGCATAAATTAAAAAAATTAAAAACATCGCTGCTGCTACAAAGGCGTGGGGGGCACATCCCCCCCCCCCTTTGTAGCAATTAATAAATTTAGTATGTAAACAATTTCAAATTACGTTAAAGAAGGGGGGTAGAGATAGCAAAACAAAACATTCAAAAACAATCATTCAATAATAACATTACGTCATTAGTGTTGATTAAACTGAGTACGTCTTAATATTTGTTGTTTCAGTATCACGTATTTAATATACTAGTAATCATAACCTACCAATTGAAACCGGAAGATGGTGGAATATACCAAAGATTTGAAGATACTAACGAATATGCTGTATTTGTAATAAATAAAAAAAAACTGTATCAGCAACGAATTCCATTTCTTATTTGAATGCAATATATTAAATGATCTTAGAAAACGTTATTTATCTAGCTATTACTGCAAAAAAAATTCAGTGTTAGGCCTATTAAAATGAAGATATTATTTATTAATATAAATCAATATTTTTTCAGTATATAACAGTTATAAAATGATGTAATGAAAACATGACATTTTACAGATGTATGAGTATGCATATGTATTTAAATGAAATAAATGTATGTAGTTATATACATGTATGTATATATGTATATATATATGTATACATCATATTATTTCATTATTGCTTCCCCACTGGAAATGTTGAATGTTTAATGTTGCTAACACTGTATAGAGTATGTTATGTTTGTTTTATCTAACGTACCATGGATATGGTCCGAGTGAAATAATATAGAGCCAGGTGGACAGTTCCGGATAGTTTACGAATGACTGTCGGGGAAACCAGGTAACTATTGTTAATCAACCGTGTCCTTTACCTTTACCTTCGACCTAACAACACAACAAGAATTACTGCGTTGTAGTAAAGATAATACTGGTAGTGCTAAAGGGCATTCGAGATATTGTTTGAGTGGCAACATACACAGAACCAAATGTTCCATTTTACACTAAAATTTAATGTATTTTCATCTTCTATAATATTAAGATTCTATTGTGCAACTATTGCATCATCGAACTTTACGCGCCTAGCGTCATCCTGTTTTACTTTAGAAGTGTTATACAATGTTGTGTAAATATGGAATTTCATGTTTCTCATTCTCGTTCTGGTGAAATATTAATTCTGGAGTCTAAACCAACCGCTTCTTGTCCAGTACTAAGTTTTACCACAACGTGAACTCGTATAATAAACCATGTTGTACACAAATTACCACATCGTGTGATTACTTCTAGTACCGACAGCGATACAAACTCGAGTGATAACCATTCTTCAGTCGTACAAATGGAACACTAAAACAATGACATGTTGAATGACTTATTATAAGAAAAAGATGCAAAACTGTCTTACCTACAACAGTACACGGTATTTCTGTTTCGTGTGTGTGGACGGACTATAAATAATGACCTCGCATTCTTTGTTGATGCCATGCGGATAATACCCTTCTTCCGTATTGATTGGCGTATTATTGGCAAGTTGTCAGGGGTTGCCAGGGGAAATAACTGGTGTGAATATGGGAGAGGTTGTGAAATCGAAGGTTGGACTATACCAATTCAAATCCCATAGGCGACCATGTTAACGTTTGTGTTTAAAAACACTATATGCAATATATCAACCAAACTGTGACCCATAAATATCAGTACTACAACCCCTACCTCAAAGTATTAACTGCTGAAAATGGTACCTTTCATGGCTCATTTTCGGTATAACCAGATGTTTCTGCAACACCCCTAGTTTCGCACAAAATTTGAGTACTTTTTTTTTACAGGTACCCCATACATGTTCCAAGCACAAGACTACTTGACACGGTGGTACTACATCAAATAAAACTGCATACATTTTTAGCCCAGATGAAACTAAATTTTTTTTACAACCAACACACTCACATTTATAACCAATCACAGGACTTGTGGTGTTAACTTCTCTATCAAAAGTTTGGTGCACTTCGAACTTCGACCCAGCCGGAAATTAATTGGTATAGTGCAACCTATACTGATAACATACATGTTTCAAAAGGTGGCGAATCATGGGTTTTTATGACAACCAGGATCTGGTGTCTTCTGACATAAACTGACAACCTCACTGAAACTGTTGTTTCTACAGTGCAACCTAATGTAATGTACACCTCACAAAGCACATGTATTTTGTACAGTTTTGTACAAATGCAATATGTCATATTTGAACAAATAATAAAAAATTAAAAAATACTCCTGAAGATATTTACTGTCAGATGAGTGTGTGTGCTCAGCTATATATGTAGAGACAGTATGGCTATTCAGAGTACTTCAACTCCTTAAACTTATTCCACTGAAACGCATGTACTTGACTGACCCCTAGATTATGAAGACCTCAATAGGCACATCAAAGAAATATCAGTATTAAAAAAATACAATGTCTGAGGAAGGAAAAACCAACATGACTGCATCTGTATGAAGTAATGACTTAATGTCCTGCACATCACTGTTGGAGGGAAATCCTGTATGCTGAGTGTGGGCATCTTCAAGTTACCATGTGCGGGAATTTCAAATCCATCAGCTATGCAGATTTTCAAATTGGACCATCAAAACCATTGGCAGCCACCAATATTCCTGACTATATTTTATGTATACCCTACTGTAGTTGGAGGTTTTAAATATTTGTGATATCTGGAATTATCATGCAGCTTTCGCATATTTATTTTTGATTCATTACTAAAAAAACCTGTTTTTAAATGACATAATTACCCGAACATCTATTTTATTGCATTATTTTCTAATCCAGATCAATAAATTATGTATATTGAATGTATTCCTACAATCTGTAATCCAGCATATCATTTAGCTATTAACATTGGATAATACAGCATTAACAATAAAATAAATCATCAAATTACACCAAGGTAGATAATCAAATCTGGAAAAATTGGTTCTTAATCTAGTATACACTTAAAATACACTTCATGGGAGCAAACTAAGTGATTATTTTAAAAAAAGATTTGATCTGGAGACCTAAAGATATGTTTAACAAGCTTATTGTTATGTATAAATGAGAACAGAAGGCACAATAGTGACAAAAAATTTAATTATGGCTTTGGTAAAGTTTTTTTTTCAAAGTAAAATTTTATTTCCCCTAAAACTACAAATTTGTCTAAAATATGACTTAGCACCCTATAAATATGCCAAAAGGACAATAAAAATCAAGGTCTTTAAAAAGTTAAGCTATCAGAAGTACACACATGAAACATTAACTACCGTATGTTTATAGAAGTTAAAGACATTCTCCCAATATTGGCACAAGTTATTTTTAATATAAAAATAAATTGCTATTAAAATCTAAGTTCAGACTGCCTAGATATATTAACATATTTAAGAGCAGTTGTATATGCAAGTCAAACACCATGTAAATAAAAACATTCAAATCTTTATAGTATGAATTATAGGCCAAAACCAACTTTTCCTCAGTGCTAATTTTTGTTCAAACTCCATTCAGAGCTATGCACAGTAATTATTGTCAAGGTCAAGGTCATTGTGAACTTGCATGGCCGAGTGACGGATAATTAATCAAATAGTGTAGTTTAATTTAATTTAATCACAAAAATCATAATCTTTTTTATTATGCACTGAATATGTGCTATAGGTTGGACTATACCAATTCAAATCCCATGTTAACGTTTGTGTTTAAAAACACTATATGCAATATATTAACCAAACTGTGACCCATAAATATCAGTACTACAACCCCTACCTCAAAGTACTAACTGCAGAAAATGGTACCTTTCATGGCTCATTTTCGGTATAACCAGATGTTTCTGCAACACCCCTAGTTTCGCACAAAATTTGAGTACTTTTTTTTACAGGTACCCCATACATGTTCCAAGCACAAGGCTACTTGACACGGTGGTACTACATCAAATAAAATTGCATACATTTTTAGCCCAGATGAAACTAATTTTTTTTACAACCAACACACTCACATTTATAACCAATCACAGGACTTGTGTTAACTTCTCTATCAAAAGTTTGGTGCACCTCGAACTTTGACCCAGCCGGAAATTAATTGGTATAGTGCAACCAGAAAGATAGAAGTTTGTGAGATATATATATATACTCTTCAAAAAAAGTAACGCAAAGCCAGATTTTCATTGTATGTTTCTAAATCGTTTAATACATGAAAGAAACATGGCAGAAACTTGCAATTTGACACAGATAAACAACATAGACAGAGGCTGTTGTAACAGCCATCCAAGTTCCCAAGGTCCCGTTTGACGTCACGTACAGTCAGTAACGAGTGTGACCCCCATGAGAGTCAAGTACTGCCTGGCACCTCCTGCCCATCGAAGCAATCAGATGACGGATGACATCCTGCGGAATTGTAACCCACTCGGCCTCCAAAGCGGCAGCCATCTGTTGTAGTGTCTGAGGTTGGGGTTGTCGTTGTCGCAAACGTCTATCCAGTTCATCCCACAAATGCTCGATTGGGTTTAAATCTGGGGATTTGGAGGGCCATGGAAGAACATTGATGTTGTTGTTTGCTAGGAAGGCTGTGGTGATGCGCGCTGTATGAGGACAGGCATTGTTCTGCTGGAAAACAGTGTTGCCGTTGGCCATGTTGGGGACGACGTACGGGCACAAGATCTTGTCCACATAGCGCTGTGCTGTCAAGTTCCCCCTGATGTGCACCAAGTCTGTCCTGGCATTGTAAGAGATGGCTGCCCACATCATCACACTTCCACCACCAAATCTGTCCACTTCCTGTATGCAATTGCGTGCAAAACGTTCACCTCTTCGGTGGTAGACACGTGCCCTTCCATCCTGTCTGCGGAGCATGAATCGCGATTCGTCGCTGAACCACACGTGTCTCCATCATCTTTGAGGCCATACCCTGTGTGCTTGACACCATTGTAGTCAAAGCTGTCGATGCTGCTGGGTTAAAATCACGCCTCTAACAGGACATCTGGGTCGCAATCCTGCCTCTCGTAGACGGTTCCGGACAGTCTGGTCAGAGATCCTACGCAGTCCCGGTATTGCAGATTGAGTGGAGGTAGCCGTGGTCGTCCTTTGGCGTAGGTGGTGCAACCGGATGTAGCGATCCTGGGTAGGAGTGGTGACACATGGTCTACCGGATCTGCGAAGGTCACATGTTGATCCATGCGCCTGGTAGCAGATCCATAATCTTGAAATGGTGCTAGGGTACACATTGAAAAGCCTCGCAACCTCCGATTGGGATTCGCCTGCTTCCAATTGTCCAATGGCGTTGTTCCTCTGTGCTTCATTCAGTCTTGGCATTGTGAAAGCTACGCTGACAGTTTTAAACTGAGTACAGCTAAGTCCTGAACCCTGCACTTTTATAGGGCTTCTTGTGCCTCTTGCACGTGCACACCATGCCGACCGTTCAAATCGCCGAATTGACCGCCGGTGCGGTTTTCGATTGTTAACTTTTTCACACCTGTCTTCAAGGTCATCAAATTCCAAACAACTTTGCTGGTGAAAATGCATTTGGTACGCTCCATTACACAACATACTTAGCGTTCGGAACACAATGTTTTCACACATCCATATTTATTAGGAAAATTTCATTTTTGCGTTACTTTTTTGAAGAGTATATATATATATATACACTAAGATGTGTGTGTGTGTGTGTGTGCGTGTGTGTATACACATATATATACATATACACACAGAGAGAGAGGGATGTTATTTAATGACACACTCAACACAATTTTATTTACGGTAATATGGCATCAGACATCGTTGAGGACCACAGAGATACAGAGAGAGGAAACCCACTGTCATCACTTCATGCGCTACTTTTTCTATTAGCAGCAAGGTATCTTTTATATGCACCATCCCACAGACACGATAGTACATACCACAGCCTTTGTTACACTGGCTGGAACGAAAAATAGCCCAATGGGACCACTGACGGGGATCAATCCTAAATTGACTGCACATTAATCGAGCTCTTTACCACTGGGCTATGACCAGCTCGAGAGAGAGAGAGAAATTTGCTATTCCATTTTAACCCTAAAAATATTAGTAAAATTTGTTAGGGGATAAGTAAGCAAGGAAAGGAAGGATATGTTTTTATTTAACAACGCACTCAACACATTTTATTTACTGTTATATGGTGTCGGACATGTGGTTAGTCTACAGATATTGAGGGAGGAAATCCACTGTCACCACTTCATAAGTACTCATTCTGAGGAGCAGCAACGGACCTTTTATATGCACCGTCCCAAAAGACAGGATGGCACATACCATAGACTTTGATATATCAGTTGTTGTGCACTGGCTGGAACGAGAAATGGCCCAATGGGCCCAGAGACAGGGATCGATCCCAGACCTACCATGCTATTCCATTTTAACCCTAAAAATATTAGTGTGCAGCAACAGACCTTTTATATGCACCATCCCATAGACAGGATAGCACATTCCACGACCTTTGATATGCCAGTCGTGGTGCACTGGCTGGAGGGATAAATAAGGAAGCAGGGTTGGCCCACCATAATTTTTCCTATTACTCTGTTCAGAAGGCTGGAAATTATGTATTTTAACACATTAATCTCAACATTTTCTTGTCGGAGCATACCCCTGATCCACTCTTCCACAAACAGATTCAGGCCCTCAAATACATGTATTTTTATTACCTAGACCATTGGACTGACAGTCCCCTACCCAGACTTTTAAATACGGTCCTGTATGTCCCGAGACTGGTTGAGCACTTGCCGGTGGATTTGCAAGGTCAATAGGCTCCATAGGCTCTGGGTTTTTTCCATTCCAACCAGTGCTCCACGATTGGTTATACCAAAGGTTACGATGTGTACTGTCCTACGTGTGTGAAGTCCACATACAAATTTTTTTCCTGTTCTTCAGAATAAGTAGTCTGTGTGGCAGAAACAGGTTACCATATAGCTGCAGTTTAAAATGTGTTGAGAAGTCATTCAACAAAAAGTCCTTTCTTATTTAGTATGTACCTGAATAATCTTTAAAGACAGCACAGCATGAAAAATATAGCAGTTATTAGAGTAGTATACACTTCCCCACCCATAGAATAATACATGCCACAGCCACTGATAAACCAGTCATCAAGTACTAGTTGGGAAGTAAAAAACCCTTTTGATTTGTTTAACAACACTACTAGAGCACACTGATGCATTAATCATCAGCTATTGGATGTCAAACATTTGGTAATTTTGACATATAGTCATCAGAGGAAACCTGCTTACATTTTCCCCATCAGTAGCAAAGGATTTTTTTATATGCACTTTCCCACAGATAGGATAGCACATACCACTGCCTTTGATATACCAGTCGTGGTGCACTGGCTGGAACGAGAAATATAGTTGGGAAATAATGTCCATAAAAAGGGCAACTGGGGGGGGGGGGGGGGGGGGGGGGGGGGGGGGGGGGGGGAGGAGAGATTCTTATAAATCTGTCAGATAAACGAAACTGTTTTTTTTTTTTATTGATCCACAATATTAACAGTGCTATTAAAAGTTAAAAGTAAGCACTTTGACCGTGTGAGATGTTATCATGTATAGATCAAACGATCCCTTGCTGCTAATTAGTACAAGTATTCAATGTGGCAGCACTATTTTTCTTCTCTTGCTAATCAGATCTGGAGCCTGTCATTAAACAAAATATTATTCTTTTATTTTCACACAGACCACACAATATTTTTCTTCATCATATGTACTTATATTTAACACCACACCATGTTGTTAACTTACGTTAGTATACTGAACACTACACTGAGTTCTTGGTTTTTCAAAAACAAAAACACTTCATGAGTCCAGCTTTTTTTAATTTATAAAACAACAAAAATAAAAGCTCTTGTTCTGTCATCCCAGGATGTCAAAGTCATCTCTCTGAAATGAAAGAAAATAAATAATCTTCAGGTGTTTTTAGAAATAAAATGTTCAGTAAATGTCCACTATAAGTAAAAGAAGTATAAATAATAACATTAAATCATCACGTCAAGTCTTACTAAATAAAGTTAACAACAACAACAAGGTAGTATTCTTTGAACTAGAAAATATTAAAAATGGATGTAGGGAATTGAAACCATTGGAATCAAATCTTGTCCCGAGATAATATTAATAAATAAGCAATTGTTGCAATAGACCATTACTACAACAAATTGATCAAGACTTTCTTTAGGATCAATTCATGAACAGACAGGGAGTCACAAACAAGACAGTATTCCATGAAAACAGCCCGTCTGCCAAACTTAGCATCCTCAAGTGGGACAAATGTTGAACCACATCTGTCTTGAATAAACATTGACAGTAGCAGAGATCTTTCACAGATTGGATTGGTTCAAGTGTTCTGGGATTCAAAATGCACACCAATTAATGTATGTAGACAAATAAAAAGTGGCAGAAAAACGGACAATAAATGAAAGTTGTTCCAAGTAAAATAAATTGACGGATGCTTCAGATACAAAAAAAATAAAATAACACATGGGACCAGAAAATAAAAAAATTAAAAATAATTTAGGTCTCAAAGATTGTGAATCGGTTCCAGACCATGAAAAAGGACTTGCAGTCACCCATGGATCAGTGTTCGAGACTGAGAAATAGCTTTCTTAACATCTTAGTCCAAATATAATGCTAAACAAGCTGCATACATTTCCTTTTCCAAAACATTAACTGCATAGTTACTCATTTTGAGCACCAAATAAATACTTGCTGATTTTGATCACTAAATGATAGTAGCTCATTTTAAGCACTAACTTCAGAGTAATAATAGCTCATTTTAACACTCACTGCATAGTTACTCATTTTGATCACAAACTAAATAGTCACTTCAATTTGAGTTTAAATTGCAATGTTTCTGACTTTGATTACACACAATCCTTATTATTAGCTTATACAGAATAATCAGGGCTAGCTCTGCCACTTGCCAAATTCGACAACTGAAAATTTTAAGAACAACTGGTCTATTTTATTTTAATTTCGCAGAACAAAAATATGTGTAATAATTGATATTTTGTTGGAAAATGGCTATAAGGTTTTGCATTTTTTAAGATAATTTGGCGAAATATTATGATCACCCAGAGCTAGATACACACAGAAAACAAAGTTATCAATTTTCGAGTCTGCAGTTTGAAACAGATCAGTTGTAAAATAAGCTGTGATACTCACAAGGTCATTGTATTCCAAGACATGTTTCCTAATGGCTGATGTGTCTGTCCACGTAATGAAGTCTTCCATGTTTCTGAAATAATATTATTTCCATTTAACCGTTACCTTCTTCAATATTATTACACTAATTTGATATGAGAACCAAATTTAATACCCTAGCAGTTATTAATGATGGGTAAAATATTATTTATATTTAATTATTCAATAAATAGAGCAGGTGCTGAAATGGGAGACAACGCATGAAACATGCTTAATAACAAGAGTTATCTCCCTTACATGGTGACTAATTTAAAAACACACTTTTCTTTAAATACAATTTCCTAAAAGAGGTAACTGTAGTTTTTTGTCCAATAAAAAGGTACATTTGTATAGTATTCTGAGTGAAGATATTTGGAACATTTTTAATATTTAATATTTATTAACAAAATATATTGTTGGTATAAATGTTTTAATTTTTCTACCAACAAACATGCACAGTGAAAAAAATGATATGTAATGAAATAATTTTACATCTCATTTATCAAGTATGTTTTAAACAAGTAACTTATTTTCACAATGACTGCTTGCTACAGGTTTTATTGAAAGCCATTCAAAATTTAAAGAAGCTTCGAAGCTATTTTTCTAATGTTTTTCTTGTTGCAATGGAAGGAAGGAACAAAGGAAGGAAATGTTTTATTTAACGACGCACTCAACACATTTTTTTAATTTACGGTTATATGGCGTCGGACATATGGTTAAGGACCCAACAGATATTGAAAGAGGAAACCCGCTGTCGCCACTTCATGGGCTACTCTTTTTTCGATTAGCAGCAAGGGATCTTTTATATGCACCATCCCACAGACAGGTAGCACATACCACGGGCTTTGATATACCAGTCGTGGTGCACTGGCTGGAGCGACAAATAGCCCAATGGACCCACTGACTGGTGCAATAATGGTGACTGGTCGTGGATGGTAAGTGCAGTAATAATGGTAGTAGTGGGTGTAATAGTTGTAGTAGTAATAGTACTAGTGGGTGCAGTAGTTGTAGTAGTAGGACTAGTAGTCAGGGCTCGCGCTGTCGTTCGCCAAAGTCACCAATTGTGGAAAAAGAAATTTTTTTTATGAAAGAATGTTTGGTTTGGCGAAAAAAAATTGTGAAAGATTTTTTACCATCTCAATTTTCAGAACCAAACATGTTCAACCAGTTTTGTTCAGTTGATCCGCCTCGCGGTGTTAATAAGCATTATTTGCATGTCCACGTGGCCAGTCTACTATTCAGCAGCGTACTGCCAGCTGCTTGTCGTAAAGCTAGAAAACGCGATTAAATAAAATGAAATACTGCTTAAGACATGTTGCATTGTTGATACTAAATGTAGGAGTAATAGTAGTAGTAGTAGTGATATTAGTAGTAGTGGCAGTAGTAGTGGCTGTAGTTGTAGTAGTAGCAGTAGTATTTATTATTTAGTATTTATTTAACATGTGTGATATATTGAATATCCATGGTCTAATCCCCTATATTCAACTAGCCACTTGTAAAACTCCAGCAGGTCAAGTAGTAATAATTCACTCACCGTGTAACCATAAATGCTGGATCCATCACAACCTCTGGTCCTATTCTGACATCTGATAACTGTCAAGGCTAAAACATCTAAAATATCTGCATGCTTTACAACAGCATCTAACTCATACCTCCATGTCATATGTTTATGCTTTTATCCAACTACATTATGTCAAAACATACTCTGGCTCCACCAACACCACCAACCTCCAGACAAATATACAACTATTCCCAGTCACATCTGCATTATGTACTCATATGTTCTAACTTTTAACCACATATAGCAACCTAGGCCCATATTTTCAAAGCTATCTTAGCGCTATGAAATCATAAAACTATCATAAGCTATGATGTCACTATGGCATGTGCTGTAGTGATGTCATAGCTTACGATGGTTTCACAATTTTGTAGTGCTAAGATCAGCAACATCGACTTGTGGAAGAGAACACACCAACTGGCTGCTGGAAATGAGATTAGAAGGAGACAATGGGGACGGATTGGTTATAAACTGTGGAAACCAGCATCGAATATCACCAGGTAGGCTCTGACATGGAACCCATAAGGCAGAAGAAAAAGAGGCCACCCAAAGAACACATGGCGAAGGGACCTCCCGGTGGACACCAAGAAGACAGGATACACCTGAAGGCAGCTTGAAACCAGAGCCCAGAAGGGACGATGGGCATAAGTGAGTAAGTAAGATAGCTTTGAAAATCCCTAGCCAGGTATTTTAACAATATATAGCAGAGTTTAAAGTGACAGCAGAGTAACAGGCCTTTTTAATTGACACACACACAATTAGCTTCGGTCCCGTATGTACCACCTGAAGTTGGTAGACACCAACCACTGTCCATGTTAAACGCGATCAGTCTTCAGAATACATCCTGCCGTCTTGCCACTTGTACAATGAAGCAAGATTAAAGCACTGGCCAAATGGTGCAACATTGGCCGACAAGCTTTGGGGCACCACAGAAGACTTAATCAAGACAGCAGTACTTTTCAACACAATGGGATTTTTGGTTGGTTGGTTTTATGTCTTTTAAAAAAAAGTCTTTTTGGAAATGAGAGTTTGTCTAGGACATCCACAGCAGGATTTTTGTTTATTTTATTTTTTTGGTGAAGGATGCAAATAAAAAGGGACACTTACCGGACTTGTCAAATCTATAGCATGATCAATATATAGCTTGAATACAGGAGACTGACCATGCCATTATGCCAGCTAGTGATTAGTGTGAGAGTGGAAACGTGCTAGTTCCACATGGATTAATGATGATTGGCAGCAAGCAGTCTTTTACAATATTTCATGGAAGTAAAGAGGCACTGGACTGCACATCCCATACACTGAACCTGTACATGCACCTTGAAAATACAGTGTTTACCGAATCATAATCAGCTTGTTTTTAGAGTCGGTATATAATATCTTGGGGTCTCAGAAATAAACTGCCATACATATAATGTAATTGTTAGTGTTCTTTGAAAAACAGTAGTTGTACCTTTTGAAAGTTGAACACCTGGTTTTTTTAAGGGTCTCTATGTCGGCTCCAAATGTAAGATAAAAATCAACCTCCACTGAGGGGATTCGAACCACAGTCCCTCAGTATGAGAGTCCTGCACTCTACCAATTGAGCTAATAGGGAAATTCCCACTTGCTACTGCCAGTAGGAGCACTTTCTACAAACACTACTATATACATAGCTTTTTGATATCTCTTTGAATACATATGGTTTTTAATATACTTCAGAGCTTCTAGATTATGGTAGCCCCATTCCCATGGCTAGTGATATTCACTGTTGGGCTAGTAAATAACTACTATAACTTGTCCGACGGCTAGTGAAAAAAAAAGTGGTCAAATGCTGCATTTAAGTCTTATTTTGTAAATATGAATATCCTGTCCTCTCTTCCCACCCCAATCTATGGGCTTTTAAGCTCTATCTCCCTCTTTAGGTGACATATCTGATTATTACTATTAGTAAAATTGTATTTATTTAAAGTAGACTAGTGAATTTTTAATTATCGCTAGTAAAAAAAATTAATTACTGAACTCATGGCTAAGGGATTTTTATGACATTCTAGAAGCCTGAATACTTTCATATAATTAAGAACAAACTATCTTCAAAAGGATACGACCCTGTTCAATGAAAGTGGCTGCTGCCCTCAAATTCTCGGCCATGTGGATCCGGACCATAACAACAGGCAATCTGCGTCTGAAATAGAGAACAATGAAGCTTATTAAAAAACATGATTCTTCCATAATAGCTGGTAAGGAAGGCTGCCCACAGCTTTAATGTTGTAAAATCTGCTTCAAATCACTGGACAGTTAGTTGAGTTTCTCCAGATATTCGTAACAATTATCCATGTTTCTGTCAATCATTTCAATTACAGCTTGTAAATGATTTCTTTTCTTTTCTTTCTTGTTTTTTTAGAATATCAGTATTTTATTTAGCTACGGTTTCCGAATATTTGTAGAAGATTCATTTGACTTACTAGTAACTTGTCAGAATGAATCATTAGCAGTGCTGTATGCTATATATTATAGCTTGGAAATGATATTTCTCTCATCCTCAGGTATATAGGACAGAGCTATCCCATGAAAGAAAGATCTGTAAGAAATTTCTATCCTACGTAGGATATCACGTACTTGCGTTTAACATGACGTCATTGGTAACATATGTCGTCATATTAATGTGGGATGATACCATGAGGTCATTAGTCACAGTTTTAAATAATATTTTGTTACTAAAACCTTCATTATAAAAGCTATATTGTTACTTGGTAACAACATGAAACAAACACTGCAAATATGATAGTGTTGTTTATTTATGATAAAATAGTCAAACAAAAAAGTTACTTGTTCAGCCATCTTTGTCTGTTTGTGTACAATAATGGTTTATTTATTGAATAAATGAGAGAAAAAGACTCCATCATATGTGGTCATGTGGGATAGAAAAAGTACACCCTCGGTGGTGAAAATTTCGACCTTGAAACTCGACAAGCCTCATCCCAGGTTGAAATTTTCACCACCTCGGGTGTACTCTTTCTATCCCACATGACCACATATGATGGAGTCTTATATTCTTTACAATACTGGTATTTTATTTAGCTATGGTTTCAGAATATTTGGTGAAGGTCCATTTGACTTTGTCAGAGTGAATCATTATAATGTACACAATTTATTATCTGCTGAATACATTTTATAAGGAAAATATGTGTCACATTTATTTATTTAAGGATTGTCTGTTATTTCTGTTATGTTCATCAGGGTATGAACAAAAAATATCATCTACAAACTGTGTAAATTGATGAAGCCGTTCTCACGTAAGTTTGCAGATAATTGTTTTTGTTCATACCCAGATGAACATAAAAGAAATAACAGACAATACTTACAATTAAATTTGAATCATATTTGCTAATAATAACACTAAAAGTTCATACTTTATTTCAAATTATTTTTGTTCCATAAACATTTACGCTCAATAAGACAACTTGCCCATATAAAGTGACGTCATCAGATATGATGTTCCCTGATGACAATTTTTACATTCATCGAAGTATGAACAAACTCCCGTTGCTACGTCTGGACCAATGAAATATGTTATATTGTACTGAATGTAATGGAAATTTAATTATTTAAACATACACATGGTTTTTTTTATATAATATTACAATAAAAGATTAAAAAGTTGGGAATTATACATTCAAACTCAACAAAATTTGGATTAACAAACAACAGAGTCTCTGCAAATGATGGCAAATATTAGTTCAGCAATAAAACCTTGAATTTATTCTATATCATTTTTTTCTCTCATTGTTTTATTCTCATTATAACAGATAACAAGGAAAACAACTGGGACTTCTGTATGATCATTCAAATACAAACAATTGATATAAATACAATAAAAAATACTTTGATCTGATACGGAGTTTCTAAATTAAATATTTTTAACACAGCCTTCAGAGGATATATTATTAATGTATTACAGGCCTCTACGAATTAAAAATATGCATAACCCATTTACAGTTTACACACACACACACAAACACAAATTCACGTAACTCATTTTAATTAGCGTAATCCGGTATCATTAAATTTCTTTTACATTCATTACAACGTAACGTCATCCCATTGGTCTAGACATAGCAACGGGAGTTTGTTTATTTTCCAATGACCGTAAAAATTACATCGTCATGGAACGTCATATCTGATGACGTCATTTTATATCGGCAAGTTGTCTTATTGAGCATTAATGTTTTGAAATAATTCAAAATAACGTATGATGTTTTAGTGTTATTATTTGCCTGTATAATTCAAATTTAATTATAAGTATTGTCTGTTATTTCTTTTACGTTCATCTGGGTATGAACAAAAAAATCATCTGCAAACTTATGTGAGAAAGGCTTCACCAATTCACACAGTTTGTGGATGATTATTTTTGTACATACCCCGAAACGTAAAAGAAATAACAGACAATCCTTAAATAACAATAAAAATCATGTCCTAAATTTGATGTGTGAACAAAAAATATGTTACACAAAACTAGAATTGTACTAGTAATTCATAAACGAAATGATCATTTGCACAATTTCCACAGTATTGTACTCAATGCATGGGATACATACCTACAAAATGATGTGGCATTTACTTTATCTGCCAGTGCCAGACTTCCCTTTGTAGTGATCAGACCGATGCAACATCTGAAATTAATAATCATATTAATAAGAGAGTTATATGCAATTCTGTATGTTTATACTACGTCAGGATTACACAGCAAGTAGGCATGCAAAACATTTCAACGTTTACATCCGCCTCCCACCTCCAGTATGCATGCGTATTGTGCATTGTTCATTAATAAGCCACCCACACACCATGCATGTCTGATGCAATATTATGGGAAGAATGTCACTTTTTCGTTACCTACCACACTGACAGCATTGTCTGTTTCACTTATTCATTAATACACATACAGCATAAATGAGTAGACAGCTCATTCTGTGTACAGTAAAATACTAATAACAGTGTTTCTGTCAGAAAGACATTTTTGGGTATGGCGCTATGGAATTGAATTGAACCACAGTCAACAGGGGGTATGGGGATCCTCCCCCAGAAAGAAAATGTGTTAGGATTAAGAATATCATACAGTAATGATAAGAGTAATTCATTTTTGTCAAAAGGTTAACTTGAAAAACAAACTGAAAAAATATTTGGGTATGGCACCATACTGGGTTTTACCCCCTCTTGCAGAAACTCTGAATAACAACAATATCAGGCATCAAAATAAGTGGAGAACTGTCGTTCAGGTTACCAGGAGATCACCACATGTCAAACAGGTCATGTAACGAGTATATCATTCTTCATAAAATCTTAAATCAATTAAAAGTATACCAACTACAAATTGGATCAATTGAGTGTTGTTTAGACACATATACAGTACCAGTACAGTGAGAACAGTGGTGTGAAAGAAAGAAAGAAATGTTTTATTTAACGATGCACTCAACACATTGTATATATGGTTATATGGCGTCAGACATATGGTTAAGGACCACACAGATATTGAGAGAGGAAACCCGCTACTTTTTCGATTAGCAGCAAGGGATCTTTTATATGCACCATCCCACAGACAGGATAGTACATACCACGGCCTTTGATATACCAGTCATGATGCACTCATCAGAGGAAACCCACTACATTTTTCCTACTGCAGCTAGGGATCTTTTATATGCACTTTCCCACAGACAGGAAAGCATATACCACGGCCTTTTTCCAGTTGTGGTGCACTGTATGAAACAAGAAAAAACCCAATCAGTTAAATGGATCCACCAAGGTGATTCGATCCTGCGATGCAAGCACCTCAAGCAAGCACTCAACCGACTGAGCTAAATCCTGCCCCACATGGGTTACTAGACACATTGCTGCATAAAAAGATCCCTTGCTAATTGGCAAGAATACCCCATTGCATGGTGGCAGCAGGTTTCCTCTCTCATTATCTGTGAAGTCCTTAACAATATGTCCGATGCCATATTATTTTAATTAAAACAAGTTGAATGTCGCTAAATAAAACATTCCTTCCTTCCTTTTAGACCATTTGTCACATATAGCAGTACTGGGCAGTGTTTCTGTCAGAAAGACATTTTTGGGTATGTCATTATGGAATTGAACGCAACCACAGTCAACAGGGAGTATGAGAGTCCTCACTCAGAAAGAAAATGGGTTACGTTTAGGGTTAGGGTTTAGAATATCATACAGTAATGATAAGAGTAATTAATTTTCTCAAGAGGTTAACTTTAAAACAAAAATCTGCAATTTTTGTTTAGAGGTATGGTACCATACCGGTTTTACCCTCTGGCAGAAACCCTGCTGGGAATCGAACCTATAACCTCTCAGCCTTAAGGTCGATGACTTAAATGACTAGACCACTTTGGCTGATACTACTCAGCAGCTCTCACATACATGTAATACATTATATAGATTTCCATCATGTTTCAATGCCTTGAAGTGTCCAGTTGTTCCCACTGTTTTGGTTCAAGTACATAATGATGTGGTACAGCCAGGACAAACATATTGGGCTTGTAGCTGATGACAGACATACTGAAGTAGATAGCACTAATTCAGTGTCACTTCCTTGCAGACAGGACAGCACATACCACAGCCTTTTTATATATTAGTCATGGGGCACTGGTTGGACAAAGGCCAATCAGAGAATGGGTCCATCTAGGAGGTTCGATCTTGCAACCAAAGAAAAGAACCTCAGACCAGTGGGCCCTACTAACTGACCTAGATCCCACTCCATATTATATAGATTTCCATCATGTTTCATATGCCTTGAAGTGTCCAGTTGTTTGTACTGTTCTGGTTCAAGTACATAATGATATGGTACAGCCAGAACACACATCTTGGGCTTGTAGCAGCTGATGACAGACAGCAGGCAGGTGGACTGGGGATGGTCTGGATCCAGACTGAAGCAGATAGCGCTAATTCAGTGTGACACAGTCGGCTCTTTGTTGTGAAAGACACTCACTGATAACTGGAGAGATATAGCACCATCAGCGGCATTTCACTGGAGTGACGGCACCATCAGCAGGTTTTTACCATTTTAACATTTTCACATTTCAACTGGGCTCACGTGGAACGACAAGCATTTTTGTTAATTTAAACAAATATATATACTGAAGATATAGCCACATAATTATATGGTTTTAAAAAGGTTCTTATATTACACAGTGATGTTTTCCAATTTGTATTCGTTTCATTTTGTTCAATTTTGTTTCAGTTTTTACTTTGGATGGATGGATGGATGGATAGATGAATAGACTGACAGTTGGATGTATGGATGGAGGGATGGATGGATGGATGGATGGAAGGGAGGGATGGACAGGTTCTGGATGGATGGAAAAATGGATGAATGGACGACAGGTGGATGGATAGATGGATGGACGGATGGAGGGAGGGAGGGTATGGGAAGCATGGATGGATGGATGGACAGATGGATGGATGGATGGATGGATGGATGGATGGATGGATGGATGGATGGATGGATGGAAAGATGAATAGAGGGAGGGAAGGAAGGAAAGAGGGAAGGATGGGTGGATGGATGGATGGACAGACAGATGGATGGATGGACTGACACATTTGTGGGAGGACAAATGGACAGATAAGTAGAACTAGACTTTGGATGAATAAATGGAACTGCTTGTTGGTTTACTGGCTGTTTTAACTGTCTGGACTGATGGATGAACAGACAAACATACAGACACACAGACGGATGAACACAGACTAAACCGCACACGAACTGTACACCCACATTCCACAAAAAGTGGCATTAAACTGAGGCTGGTGAACACTTCAAAATGCTGGTAACTAGCACATGTCATGAAACAAGCCAGACGGTTTAATCAACGTCTTGTTTGTGGAAGGAGGATCATTATCCAGCTCAGCCCACAGACAATGTAGTGAGGATTCCACCGCAATCAGAGCTAATCATACACCGGTTTAAAGTAACAAACATCCATGATACTCAGCTAATTAAAGTAAACTGTTACAAATGTCCTTCTTATACTTATTAGTGGTGGATATTATAGAATGACAACATTTACAATTATTTTATTTTTCTCATTGTAGATTCAAGTTTTATGCAATATGTGTCAATTTGAGACTACTGGGACTGATATAATGATTTATGGGTTTAAAAAATGAAAACAAGAAAGTTAAGATACATATTAAAATCCTTTTTTCCCCCCTAGATATAAGAAAGCAAAGCAAAGGAATGCTTTTTATTTAAAGATTTATAGTAAAGTGAAGTTAACAAGACAAATTTTCTTTTGCCAAATTGTAGTCCAATATCATGAAGTGACTTTACATGTGCTTTCATTTCCAATAAAGGCTATTTCAACTGTATAAAAATTATTGAAAATCCTGCATTAAAATTGCTTTTTTAGTTAAAAGGAAAAAAGGGCCATAAGTTAACTCCCTTGAATGGTGAAATAATTATTCATGCTATTTTCCCCATCTGCTATAATAATAACAATAACAATAATAATAATAATAATAACAAATAATAATAACAATAATAATAATAATAATAATAATTATAATAATGATCTTTATTTAAAGAAGGTTACACAAATAGTAGGGCACTAATCTCCCTTGTGGTCTTCTGTCTATTAAGCATTAAAAATTATTACTCTACATACATGTATACTGAAATATACAATGAAACAAACATAACATAATTATCCTTCATTAAATGCATCGAAACCATGATGCATACATAATTAATACAATTTGTTTTTGTTTTTTTATACATATACAAACAAATGTTATCACAACTTGATATAATCATAAATAAATAGAATTTAAACCTACAGACTCCTGAGTAAAGATTTTACTAAGCATTTTCAAGAGCCAGTGTCTTTTAAATGAAGGTAAGGATACACGTTTTTTTAATAGAATCTGGGATTGTATTCCATGTTTCAACACCAGAATATACAATGGTTATACAATTAAGTGTTGGGTCTTGGCAATACAAGATTATTATGTGTTGCTGATCTCATGTTATATTTATATGAGCCTGATGATGGTATGAAATAATCACTTATATATGCAGGTGTCAGATTGTACAAAGGAGTATATACTTTTGCTCGTTAGATACATTTTAAAACAACTCGTTTTGAGATAAATGATATATAACGGCCACTCAATTATTATTCTCTATATATACAGGGGATCAAAAATCCCATGGCCCGATTGGCACTTGCCCTGTGGCAAGTAAGTTTTTTGAAAAAATTTGAACCCCTAATATATCTACTTCATTTTACTCATTGGATCCCAGTCGAGGCATGGGATTTTTTATCTAGATACTGACTCCAAACCCTGAGTGAGTGCTCTGCAAGGCTCAATGGGTAGGTGTAAACCACCTGCACCGACCAGTGATCCATAACTGGTTCAACAAAGCCATGGTTTGTGCTATCCTGCCTGTGGGAAGCACAAATAAAAGATCCCTTGCTGTTAATCAGAAAGAATAGCCCATGTAGTGGTGACAGCAGGTTTCCTCTCAAAATCTGTGTGGTCCTTAACCATATGTCTGATGCCATATAACCGTAAATAAAATGTGTTGAGTGCATCATTAAATAAAACATTTCTTTCTTTCTTTCATCTCACTCAGGGGCAGGATTTAGCTCAGGCGATTGAGAACTCGCCTGAGGTCTTTACATCATAGGATCGAACCATCTCGGTGGACCCATTCAACTGATTGGGGTTTTTCTCGTTCCAACCAGTACACCACAACCAGTCAAAGGCCATGGTATATGCTTTCCTGTCTGTAGGGAAAGTGCATATAAAAGATCCCTTGCTGCGAATGAATTTCTTTTTTCTCTGATGATGAGTCAGAATTACCAAATGTTTGACATCCAATAGCTGATGATTAATTAATCAATGTGCTCTAGTGGTGTCGTTAAACAAAACAAACTTTAAACTTTTCTCTCGCTCAGGGCAGTAAATACCAGCTGGTATACAGTAGGAGCAACCTATGTGGTGGCTTTAAGTTTCTTCTCTCAACCAAGACCAACGATAAAGATACAGGTTATTTTCCTTAACAACACCACTAGAGCACATTGATTTATTGGATGTCAAACATTTGGCAATTTTTACATATATATAGTCTTAGATTGAAAACCCACTACATTTTTCCATTAGTAGCAAGGGCTCTTTTATATGCACCATTCCACAAACAGGATAGCACATACCACAGCCTTTGATATACCAGTCATGGTGTGTGCATTGGCTGGAACGAGAAATAGCCCAATGGACCACCGATAGGGATCGATCCCAGACCGACCACACATCAGGCAAGAGTTTTACCACTGAGCTAGCTACACAACCAAGACCAAGTGTTATAATATCTGCATGTTACACACGTACCAAACAGCCCTAGTTCATAATGTGCCAAAAACAGAACATGAAGTGAAATAATGCACTGGATCAGTTGAGATACAAACTGATCCTGCAACGATCATATACCAGACATACATGCAAGTTCTACCATTAAGCCACATTATGTTCCCTTTATCGGGATGTAACTCAGTGGAAGTGTATTTTGAGAACGTACATATAAAAGATCAAGCCCATAGGACTAAGGGGAGGCTAATTTGAACTGACAGTAGAAATGCAAGCACTGCAGGCTCAAAGACAAGCAAAGGTGTTCAGGGGAGGAGCGTCCACAATAAAATGTTCAAACAAAGTTCCCTTTAGAGCAATTCATGCATCTTTTTGGATTATTACCCAATACAATTTTTTTTTTTTTTAATAATTTTAAATATTAGATGGCATATAATACATTTTTCTAGCCGGCATCAAAGAAAAACAATCCTCACAAATTTCTTCACAAAATATTTTCAGCTATTTTAATGTAACAGCTGTGTGTTGTGGTACCTTTATTAATTACAGGGCCCCCAAAACACATAGGCAAATCCTACATACAATACAAGCTCAATTAACCCAAGCAAGAACAAACAAAACAAACAAAACAAAACAAAAACTGTATCAGCTGACCAGTAAAATAAAAACGTGCTCTATCTCTTGAAGAGATAAGACAAATTCACAATGAGTAACGAAACGGATCCGTTTCAAACGAAACAGACAAAACTTACACCTGACTCAATTTCATCTGTGCTCTGACCTCCTTGATTGGGCCGGTTACACCTTTTTAATAGCACTGTTACCTGGCCATTCCCACAGTGTTGGATTTCCGGTTTATCTCGATGGATCATCACAAAACTTTATATTGCAGAATGCTCCACGCTATCGTCGCACACCGAAGAAGCACATTACGGTCAAACAGTGTGACTATCTGTGCGTGTAATGTATCGCGGATCAAACGGGATTAGTGGGATATGCTGGGGTGGTAGATTTTTTCCCCCTAGTAAATTGCTACGTATTAATGTTGTGCTAATAAATCCAGACATCAATAAGAGAGTATTAGGGTCTTGTAGACAGATCCGGGTTGTTGAGAATTCCAGACTTAATGCAATCAACAGTTGTTAGCATTTCTTGAAAAATCATTTAATGCAGCATGATGTTCAGTCCAATTGCATCAAAAAAGAAGAATGATGAATGGAATTGCATAAGACTGATGAATGGAGTGGCATTTAAAAAAAAAAAAATTCAAATAAAATGATTTATTTTGTTCCTCTTCTGACAAAATTCATCAAGGGATCTTTGATATATACTTTCCCACAGACAGGGCAGCACATACTATGGTCTTTGACATACCAGTTGTGGAGTTGCTGGTTGAGACGGGGAAAAGAAAACAATGAGAGAACGAGTCCACTGAGGAGTTTTGATCCTGGAACCAATGCACCTCAGGCAAGCGCTCTACCGACTGAGCTAGATCCGACTCTTTTAAAAAAAAAAAAACAAGCTATTGAAGCAACTTTTAATAACTATAAATACAATACAGAAAATACATTTAATATTTTACTGTTATTCTTAAAACACAAAAAAACTCACCTGAGATGATAGAATAACTTGCAATAAATACATCAGAAAATAGAAAAACATATTTAACTATTATTTTTTCTTCCTCAAAATGCAAGCTATTAAAACAAGTTATATACTGAAAACATATACATATATAGTGAAACCCTCTAAACCTGACACCTACAAGACCAAGTAAAAAGTCTGTTTTTAAAGTTAAAATTTGTTTTGTTTAACGACACCACTAGAGCACATCAATTTATTAATTGGGTGTCAAACATTTGGTAATTTTAACATATAATCTTTGAGAGGAAAATTACTACATTTTTCCATTTGCAGCAAGGGATGTTTTATGAGCACCATTCCACAGACAGCTAGGATAGCACATACCACAGACTTTCATATACCAGTTGTGGGGCACTGGTTGGAATGAGAAAACTAAACTAGACAAAGTAAAAAGTCCAGTTTTAAGGCATATATCCAGTTTAAAGAGGTTGTGATATTTGAAAATGGACTGTGAAAAGCATCCAATTTTGAGGGAATTCCAGTTTACAGAGGGAGGGTACCAGTTTTGAAGGGTATCACCATACATCATCTTCTTAAAAAAATATTTGCTATAACAAAACAACTTGTAATAAATATAACAGAATATGGAAAACACATGTCTACAGTCTATCACACAGAGAACGCCTTTGTTGTGCTATGGAATTTACTATTAAGTAATTTATTTCTGAGCCAACTGTTTTCAAAATTGAACACAAAAATAGGTTGGGTTTTTTTGTTATTTCCAAAATACTTTTACTTTTCTTCTTATGTCAAACCAAACTGAAATTATTTACAATTTTTTTTTTTTTATAGCAGGAAAGGACAGACTATAGCACATAAAAACAGAAAATGTTTGTTTTGTTTAACGACACCACTAGAACACAGATTTTGAGAGGAAACCCGCTGTCGCCACTACATGGGCTACTCTTTCCGATTAGCAGCAAGGGATCTTTTATTGGCACTTCCCACAGGCAGGATAGCACAAACCATGGCCTTTGTTGAACCAGTTATGGATCACTGGTCGGTGCAAGTGGTTTACACCTACCCATTGAGCCTTGCGGAGCACTCACTCAGGGTTTCGAGTCGGTATCTGGATTAAAAATCCCATGCCTCGACTGGGATCTGAACCCAGTACCTACCAGCCTGTAGAACGATGGCTTAACCACGATGCCACCGAGGCTGGTTAGTCTCCGAGAAGAAACCCGCTACATTAGCCAAGAGGGGATTACTGTTATAAAATCTCAGGAGGGAGGCTCCCATGTGTGATCTGCCCAATGCAAACACCAACATGGTCACAATGTTACACTCGGCAGCTTCCCATGGGGATCAGGTTCTATACAACATGTTTTTTCTCTGTTTACATTCACTTTGTTTACAGTTTGACCACAGCCTTAAAGGATTCATCTTTCACAGTGTTAAGTGGAGATTAAGTCTCTTTATGCTGAAGCAGATTCAAAATGGGGGTGTGGGGTAGGAAGGGGGGGTGAGGGCAGTGGAACCTGTCCCCCATAAAAATATTCAAATGCTGTTATTTAGTTTTTTTGCAAGCAGTCATTTTCAGATGAGGTTTGTATGTTTGCATGTTGGGAATAATGCTGAAACTTTTAATGGGGTGCTCTTTTCTCCCCTGACCCACCCCTTATCCTCCCCTGATCCACCCCTGTTATGTGGTATATAGCTCAGCACTTGGTATTATAATTAGGCTTGTCTGGGGTTTGATGGGTCATATATAGACTGGTACTTCAAAGGTAAGGTAGTGCTTTGTACTGTCCCTTGCTACCGGCCTCGGTGGTGTTGTGGTTAAGCCATCGGACTTAAGGCTGGTAGGTACAGGTTTACAACTTGGTACCAGCTCCCACCTAGATTGGTGATAATAAATGAAATATAATTTTTTAAAAACACCCAACTAATCTTGTGTTTATGGTGTTTAAATTTGAAAAATCCAAAATGGCTGACTTCCTAAATGAAACGAACTACTGCTATAACAAACTGATGTTCCTGGACCCCTGCAGTTCTTTATAAGAGTACTTTAAATAAAATGTGTTGAGTGTGTCGTTAAATAAAACATTCCCTTCCTTCCTTTCATTTTGTAGACCAAACGTTAAAAAAAAAATATGTCGGACACCAAAACTTTGTTGTTTAAAATGTGCAGGTGTGTTGTTAAACAAATATTCCTTTCCTGATTTTTTTTAAGGTGGTTTTACTAGTCTTTTACTTCACGGCAAAGGTATAAATTAAAAGTTCACTTAATCAATGGATGTACATGTGCCCAGGACAGGTAAGGAAGGAAATATTTTATTTAACAACGCACTCAACACATTTTATTTACGGTTATAAGGCATCGGACATATGGTTAAGGACCACACACAGATATTGAGAAAGGAAACCCGCTGTCACCACTTTCATGTACTACTGGGGTTTTTATTAGCAGCAAGGGATCTTTTATATGCACCATCCCACAGACAAAATAGTACATACCACGGCCTTTGTTACACCAGTTGTGAAGCACTGGCTTGAACGAGAATTAGCCCAGTGGACCCACCGACGGGAATCGATCCTAGATCCTAGATCGATTGCACATCAGGCGAGTGCCATACCACTGAGCTACGTCCCGCCCCTAAAAACCAATGGCTTAACCACAATACCACTGCATGAAGTCAATGTAGATCAGAATCATTAGTAGTCTTCACCACCTTACTGGCAATGAACAAGCAGCTTATAACAAGCTGGCCAATCAGTGTACAAAAAAAATCCCAAACCAAATACCTGTTACTACAAACTGTTACCTGATTGTTGAGGAAACATATATACACTTTGTTAAGTGTGAAAACATCAGGTAAGCGAGAAAACAAACCCTGTGCCAGGGCGGCATCAAAACAAAGACCGTCTGCATAGTGGCATAATCCTTATAAATGGCTGCATTCTATGCACCTGCCAAAACGCATTACCATCATAAACAAATGGTGGATGGGGTGAGAATTGTATTTCCATGCATAAAAATAAACACGGAAGATTCCACGGTGAGCTTGTGTCTCACTTGTTATTTTCACTGAAAAAAACAATATTTGTGAAAAAAGGGCAATACGAGCAGAGGTAATTGTTCAAACAAAGTTGCTACAATCGTAAGTTTTATTTTTGTGGTGTCTGCGAAATATTGCGGAATACCCAGTTTCGTTAATGTTTTCAAGTACGTTACATCACATAATAAATTCCAGTGATCTTTTCCCCAATAACCATTCTTCAAGTCTAGACTACATAAATCATGAGGGAATATGGTTGAAATTGACTCTGGTCAAATTCCAAGATGCTAAAAGAAGACAACATATCTTGTTATATTGTAAAACAGTATGTGGGGATTTTTTAAAGTGTTTTTTTATATATATATATATATATATATATATATATATACACACATGTATATACATTCTACAAGTAGTTAATTTTATATAAACCCATTATCTGAATTTTTTCAATCGATTAAACATTATTCAAGATGGGGCGAGACGTAGCCCATTGGTAAAGTGCTCGCTCGATGTGCAGTCGATTTGGGATCGATCTCCGTCAGTGGGCCCATTGAGCTATTTCTCGCTCCAGCCAGTGCACCACGACTGGTACATCAAAGGTCGTGGTATGTGCTATCCTGTAAATGGGGTGGTGCATATAAAAGATCCCTTGCTGCTAATCAAAAAGAGTGGCAACAGTGGGTTTCCTACCTCAATATCTGTGTGGTCCTTAACCATATAACCGTAAATAAAATGTGTTGAGCGAGTCGTTAAATAAACCATTTCCTTCCTTATTCAAGATGTGTTGGTTTTTTATTATTGTTGTTCCTGGTGGTGGTGGTGGTGGGTTTAGCAGTGTTCTCGCTGCTCCATTTAAATGGGGTGGCCCGCCCTGCTATTGCATTTAGCCGCCCTCAATTCACGTTCTCCGCCCTCCTTTATTTTTCTGCGCCCTTCTTTATTTTCCAGCACCTATCTCTGCTATTTCCAAATGCACACATTTTTCCACACATAAAAAAAAGACAATGATCAGTCTGCACACTGGACATCAAAGAAAACAAGCCGTGTTGTGTACGAAAAAGCAACTGACGAAACAGTTACGACAGTTACCGTAACATAATTTAATAGTATTTTTAACAGCCTCTATTTTGTCCCATACCTGTATTCATTTGTATGTTTAATACAAACAATAAAAGTTATATTTTGTTTGAGCAATAAAAACATTTTAATTTTTTATGGATTCGGCAATCTCCGACTGAAAACCCCCCCACTTATTTGGCGCCAGATTTGTCATGTGATCAGAACGGTCACTCTATCTTTTGTTTCCACTAACTGTCGTCTGATATTTTGTCCTCAGTTACAGATATAATTGATTGTAACTGACGAGTTTTACTTTCTGTCATTTCTGTCATTCTGTTTATTCAGCAGTTCTTATAACATATTGTAAACTTTTCATTTTGGGGGGATATCATCGCTTATAAAATCAACGGAAGTTGTAGTGTTTAGCATTCAAATCATTCATCTTGGGTGCCAAATACACACCGCCACTACAAAAACAAAACTTTTTATCAGTTGGCGATAATATTTTATCACAGCGATCGATTCATTCGATGAAGATAGGAATAACAAAACAAAAATTCGACATTAGGGGATCACACAAACGTCTTTTGTGTTTTTCGTATATCTTGAAATCTTTATTAAAATAATAATATTAAAACTTTGATCGGTTCAGCAAAACCGGAACTGCCAGTCAGACCGATAACATCTTCGGTTCAATTAAAAGACGAGTCTGCTTGTATTTCGTATAAACTTTTTGTAATCAAAATAAGGAGAATGTCTTTCTGGACACAAAGTCTATCAACACACAATAACATGGTAACCACCAAGTAAAAAGGTACCAGAAAGCCATGCTAGAAAAACTGTCTAGCACACGTCCCCTAGACGGTAATGTGCCCTTTTCATTGGTCAATTGGTCTCGCAGTTTAGGAGGTAGATGACTATTGCTACATGTTGATTATGTCATTCTCTAAGCAAAAGTAGTACCTGACATCACGTATATGTAATATGTAATATATAACACTGCATGCATTCCTTTTAGTGACGTAACATATATCAGCTGAGAGAAGGAGTGATGTCACGGTACAGAATAAAATGCATTCAATTTTATAATAATTATACTAAAATTATAAGAATCATTAAACTAGAAACTATTAGTCTAGACAAAAGGCCTTAATCATCAAGTTAATGAAAGAATTTTTTTATTTAACAACGCACTCAACACATTTTATTTACGGTTATATGGCATCAAACATATGGTTAAGGACCACACAGATTTGAAGAGGAAACCGGCTTTCGCCACTACATGGACTACTCTTTCCGATTAGCAGCAAGGGATCTTTTATTTGCGCTTCCCACAGGCAGGATAGCACAAACCATGGCCTTTGTTCAACCAGTTATAGATCACTGGTCAGTGCAAGTGGTTTACACCTACCCATTGAGCCTTGCGGAGCACTCACTCAGGGTTTGGAGTCGGTATCTGCATTAAAAATCCCATGCCTCGACTGGGATCCGAACCCAGTACCTACTAGCCTGTAGACCGATGGCCTAACCACGACGCCACCAAGGCCGTTCATCAAGTTAATGAAGTCTTACCCATACAAATACTAAAAATATCATGTACATGTGGTTACAGTCTGTAGACAAAGAGGTCTTGGGTCTGATCTATGGAGTCAGAACTTAAGTTTTGAAATTGCAGTGAAAAATATACTGAAAAACAAAAGAAACATGATTCTTTGAAAAAAAGAAATAATAATGATAAAACTGATTCCAAAATGTCAAATGAGCCTAAAATGTTCACAAGACATGGATAATTTGAATAGGCACAGAAATTAATGGAATTCAAACTGAATTGAAATTAAAAATAAATTAAAGAAAACTAAATTATTATTGACATTTCTTGTTCAGTATATAATACAGGATGTTTATTATCTTTTAAAGTACATAAATAAATGAATGTAACTGTTTTGTTAAAAAAAAAAAGAATAAAAAAAAAAAAAACCAAAGTTTGTTTTATTTAACGACGCCACTAGAGCACATTGATTTTTTATCTTATCATCGGCTATTGGACGTCAAACATATGGTCATTCTGACACTGTTTTTAAGAGGAAACCCGCTGTCGCCACATAGGCTACTCTTTTACAACAGGCAGCAAGGGATCTTTTATTTGCGCTTCCCACAGGCAGGATAGCACAAACCATGGCCTTTGTTGAACCAGTTATGGATCACTGGTCGGTGCAAGTGGTTTACACCTACCCATTGAGCCTTGCGGAGCACTCACTCAGGGTTTGGAGTCGGTATCTCGATTAAAAATCCCATGCCTCGACTGGGATCCGAACCCAGTACCTACCAGCCTGTAGACCGATGGCCTAACCACGACACCACCGAGGCCGGTAAAAGAAAGAAAAACATTTGAATGGGTTTGTTTTGCCGAAATATTGTACCAATTGACAACTCTTGCAACTGTCCACGGCAATCGGCAATGCCTTGGAGATTGCTGCAGTTCTTAATTCTCCACAGCACTTTTTGTTAACTGGACTATTACTATTTGTGACACCCAATAGTTGATGTGTATATTTTTTTATTTCACATGGCATGTTTTTTGCCAACGTCATTTTCTTAATTGCAGGCACTGGATGACAATTAATTATGTTGGTAATAAAAGATAAATGACCACCGACTGTCCATTGCTAATGCTAATCAGTGTATTAAGTTTTTACACTCTGTATTTTTATATACTCTTCAAAAAAAGAAACGCAAAAGGGTACAAATGGGTTATAACTCCGATTTTATGTTTCCTACCGGTTCATGCTTTGTGAATATAAGGTCATTGCATGTCCCAAACACATTCCCACGGTTACATTCGATAAAACGCAGCTACTGTACAATAAAGTTCAAAAATGTGAATATTCGCAAAAACGCAGCCACGTGCAAACCATGTCACCACTGCACGTGCGTTGTCTGCACGTGCAACATGAACACCGACAGTATAAAAGTGCAGGGTGTTCGCTTGCCTGGCCTCTGTATCTGGCCGACAGTTGACAATCCAGGACATGCCACGTCTCAGTGAACCGCAGAGAAACAATGCCATCGGCCGACTAGACGCAGGCGAATCCAGAACGGCCGTTGCCAGGGCATTCCATGTGTCCCCAAGCACCATCTCCAGACTGTGGGACCGTTACCAGCAACATGGATCAACACGTGACCTCCCTAGATCCGGTCGACCACGGGTCACTACCCCCGGGCAGGACCGCTACATCCGGGTACGCCACCTTCGGGAACGATTGACTACTGCCACCTCCACAGCCGCAGCAATACCAGGTTTGCGCAGGATATCCGACCAGACCGTACGGAACCGCCTACGTGAGGTAGGAATTCGTGCCAGACGTCCAGTTCGAGGTGTCATCTTAACACCACAACACCGTCGACTCCGACTGCAGTGGTGCCAGATTCATCGACAATGGCCTCAACTGCGATGGAGACAGGTGTGGTTCAGTGACGAGTCCCGATTTCTGCTCCGACGTCATGATGGAAGATGTCGCGTGTATAGGCGTCGTGGTGAACGTTATGCGGCAAACTGCGTGCAGGAAGTGGACAGATTCAGCGGGGGTAGTGTCATGGTGTGGGCAGCCATCTCACACACTGGCAGAACTGACCTGGTCCACGTGCAGGGCAACCTGAATGCACAGGGCTACATTGACCAGATCCTCCGGCCACACATCGTTCCAGTTATGGCCAACGCCAACGCAGTGTTCCAACATGACAACGCCAGGCCTCACACAGCACGTCTCACAACGGCTTTCCTACAGAACAACAACATTAATGTCCTTCCTTGGCCATCGATATCACCGGATTTGAACCCAATTGAGCATCTATGGGACGAGTTGGACCGACGCCTCCGACAGCGACAACCACAGCCCCAGACCCTGCCCGAGTTGGCAGCAGCCTTGCAGGCCGAGTGGGCCACCATCCCCCGGGACGTCATCCGTACTCTGGTTGCTTCAATGGGCAGGCGGTGCCAGGCAGTTGTCAACACACGCGGAGGCCACACCCGGTATTGACTCCAGATGACCTTGACCTAGGTGGTGTGTCCTATCACTTACTCACAATGGACTAGAGTGAATTGTGAACAATCCTGCAACATTTGGTAATTATCGGACTCACCATTCAATAATTAAATCAATTCTCCAAATGTTACGACAATGTGGTTTTGCGTTTCTTCTTTTGAAGAGTATATATCATGTAACTAATTATACACTAATCCCATTTGTAGAAACTTTATATAGATATAGATATTTTACAGAACACAGCGAGTACATATTTGAAGTGGCAGAATTCCATTATATTTATTCTAAAGTTTATATAGATATATATATTTTACAGAACACAGCGAGTACATATTTGAAGTGGCAGAATTCCATTATATTTATTCTAAAGTTTATATAGAAATATATATTTTACAGGACACAGAAAGTACATATTTCAAGTGGCAGAATTCCATTATATTTATTCTAAAGTTTATATAGATAGATATATTTTACAGGACACAGCGAGTACATATTTCAAGTGGCAGAATTCCATTATATTTATTCTGAAGTTTGTGCAGAAATATATATTTTACTTGACACAGTGAGTACATTTTTCTCCTTATTTATTCTCCAGAGATAATGCATTCAGCATGTTCTTATCTCAGTGATCAGAAGGTTTCCTGATACAAATACCATTCCGGAGTTGACTTAAATTTCACAAGCCGTAAACCATATGTTGGAAAGGATGGACACACTGAAAATAACTGCATGGCCTGGACCTGGATTTTAGAATCGCATATTAACTTAAAGACAAAGAGAAATTACAGGTTTAACAGTGAGGCAGTATTTTTCTGACACTGTTTCTGAAGGTTCAATCCTGACATTTAATCTTTTTTTAAAATATAAGAATTACAGGGATAACTCGGGGTGTGCAAAACATTTTGCCAAATTATATCCAAAAATGCAAAACTCCAGCAAATATCAATTATTACATGAATTTGTTTTTTTTTGCCAAATTAAAATAAACTTCACTAATTTGTTCCTAAAATTTGCATTTGGCAAATTTGGCAAGTGGCAGAGTTAGCTCCGTCATGGGCGCAGGTGTCGGCCTCGGCTGGCTTCTCCATCCAGGACAGGAAAAGGGTTGGGGTGGGTGGGAGAGGGGACCACCCGTGCGGGCAAGTGCAAGGAAGAACCAGCAGCGTGACCGGGGTCGGTAGTGGGTGGAGGACATAATATTCATTCATTTCTGCTTATTTTCGTGCTTATATCCAATTAAGGTTCAAGCACGCTGTCCTGGGCACACACACCTCAGGGTTTGACAAAATCCACAAGCTCTCTGTCCGGCTGGTGTATTTTTGGTCTGGCCTTGTGGAAATTATCAACTGTAATACTATAATGCATATAAACCTTCTGTGAGGGCTAGTGACTTCATTAGACATTTGTCATACACTGTATTTGGTGTAAAGGTAATGGTCGTTTCAACACTTGGTCTGAAGTGAAAGAGGATGGTAAAGACCGATCCGATCCCCATCAGTGGGCCCACTGGGCTATTTCACGTTCCAACCAGTGCACCACGACTGGTATATCAGAGACCATGGAATGTTCTATCCTGTCTGTGGGATAGTGCATATAAAAATATAAAAGTTCCCTTTCTACTAATGAAAAAATGTAGAGCGTGTTCCCTCCAAGACTATATGTCAGAATTACCAAATGTTTGACATCCAATAGCCGATGATTAATAAATCAATGTGCTCCAGTGGTGTTGTTAAACAAAACAAACTTTACCTTTCTACCACTGAGCTACATGTTATGACATTTCACCTGATTTGACAGGGTCACCTGTTTCATGAAACAGATTGTTTGGGCACAGTGACACAAAGTTCTGTCACACGAATATTATGGTATCCAGATTCATGTCAAACTTCAGGTCAAGTTCAAAATACTGCAACATATTCTTGGCTCATTAGTCAATTTAAAACCTTTTACTCTATGGCTTACTGGTAAAACATTGCACGTAATTGTTATACATATATGTATTAGATTTAATCAGTTTTTTGTTTGAGGTTTTTTTTTCTTTTCTTTTTTACTACATTTATATAACCACACCTGTGAACAGGTGAAAAACTGTTTATCACAGTATTGACCCCAACCCAAGTGCACAATTTCTTGCACAGGTGTCTGCTTGGTAGTTAATTAATTTAACATTTTAATTTTAATTCAATTATTACAAACTTACAAATATCAAAATAAACACAACACACATGTTTTTTAAGGCCTATATCTCAGAGAAATGTTTTTAAAATTGCAGTTTATTATTAGGTTACGTTCTTATGAGCAATTGTAACTTCTCAACCAAGATTTTGTTTTGACATGAAACTATAATCCATTTTATTTTATTTATTTCAATGAGGTTTTTTCTTCTTCTTTTTTTCAAATGTTTTTTTTGTTGGAGAGTTGGGTGGGGTTTTTTTTAAGGATCTACATTACACAGGGGTTGGGGTTGCCTAGTGATGATGTCAAATGGGACCGATTCACAATTTTATTTTTCAGCACACCTGACATGTAAATAAACAATCCAGATTTGGTTGATTTTTGGTTTTTGGTTCTTTTTGAAATCACCATTATGGAACTGTGTAAAAAAAGATTTACTTCAAAATTATGTTAAAAACTGTGAAAGTCTGTGTTGTGAAGGTGGTTGCTCTGCCCCTAAACATAACCAGAAACACCTAGGTGATAGACCGGAGGTGTAAATGTCTGTTAATATCCCTGTTTTATAGCCCTGCTGGATGTTGCTTACACCGATAATTGGAACCACAGGTACAAATGCATGATACATCAATTAGGGATGCCAGGTTTTCGACAGGCCAGGGATGTTTTGTTACTTACTGTCCACAACTTGTGTTTTATAATAATGAGGTGTTTTCAAGACCAGCCCACACAGCTAGGTGACAACATAAATGGAATACATATCAGTGAAAAAGTTAAAGTTTTGTTTTGTTTCACGACACCACTAGAGCACATTGGTTTATTAATCATCGGCTGTTGGATGTCAAACATTTGGTAATTTTGACGTATAGTCACTCCGAGAGGAAACCCGCTATATTGTTTCATTATTGATTAGTAGCAAGGGATTTTATATTCACCATCCCACAGACAGGATAACACATACCATGGCCACTGATATTCCAGTCGAGCGCTTCAGTACTGGGCTATGCCCCACCCTTTATCAGTGAAAAAGACAGGAATTAGTTAAAACTGCAGGTATGTTAGGTTTACTATACAAAGCATGAAGGAAGGAAGGAAGGAAGGAAGGAAATGTTTTATTTAACGACGCACTTAACACATTTTATTTACGGTTATATGATGTCAGACATATGGTTAAGGACCACACAGATATTGAGGGAGGAAACCCGCTGTCGCTTCTTCATGGGCTACTCTTTTCGATTAGCAGTAAGGGATCTTTTATATGCACCATCCCATAGACAGGATAGCACATACCACGGCCTTTGATGTACCAGTCGTGGTGCACTGGCATTCATGGTGCACTGGCTGAAGCGAGAAATAGCCCAATGGGCCCACTGACGGGGATCGATCCCAAACCAACCGCGCATCAAGCGTGCGTTGTACCACTGGGCTACACCTCGCCCCATACAAAGCATGAGGGCAGGATGCAGTAGGTCAGAGAACAGTAAGCTAAAACAGTCCTGCTATGGACTATGTGAGCTGGTCGTTTTCAGTCCCCTACCAGTCCAAATTGAGGAAGGATGGAAGGAAGAGAGGAAATATTTTATTTAACGACGCACTCAACACATTTTATTTATGGTTATATGGCATTGAACATATGGTTAAGGACCACACAGATATTAACAGACGAAACCCACTGTCGCCACTTCATGGGCTACTCTTTTCAATTAGCAGCAAGAGATCTTTTGTATGCACCATCCCACAGAGAGGATAACACATACCACAGCCTTTGATATACCAGTCGTGGTGTACTGGCTGGAATGTGAAATAGCCCAATGGGCCCACCAATGGGGATCGATCTCAGACCGATTATGCATCAAGCAAGCACTCCAACCTGAAGAGACTATATATGTAGTGTCCATTTGTCTGTCCATCCATCTATATGTCTGTCCTTCTGTCCTGTACATGTATATTGTTTTCCGAACTTTTTTTGGTTTTGATAATGGCGTAATATATATATATTGAGTTGAAATTTTGTCTACATCTTTATTATGTAGAATTACAGATCAAATGTGAGTTTTATGTGAATATATATCTATTTTTGACATAGTTATGACCCTTGAACTTAGAAAATATTGCAACCATCCTGTATATGGTTTTCTGGACTTTGAGCTGACATTTTGCATATAGCTTTATCATATGTACAATTATAGATCAAGTTTAAATTTTCAGTGAGATTTCTTCATTTTTGAGAAAGACATGGACCTTGAACATAGGAGATACTACAATCATCACAAACAAGTTTGGCTCTTAAAAAAGAATACTCTGTCGATAAAGGGCTCACTTCAGATGCTTGGGTTAAAGAACTGAACATTCTCGACAGGTCCATTAGGTTTTTTCCCATCCCAACCACGTTCAGCTAGTATACCAAAGGTCATGGTATGTACCATCCTGTTGGTAAGAACAAGTAAAAGATCCCTTGCTGCTAATGAAAAAAAATGTAATGAGTTTGCTCTGAAGTCTACGTGTCAAAATGGCAAAGCACTTACCTGATGCAAGGTCAGCCTGGGATCGATCACCGTTGATGGGGCCCATTGAGCTATTTCTCATTCCAGCCAATATTCCACAACTGGTGAAACAAAGGTTGTGGTATATACTATCCTGTCTGTGGGATCTTGCATATAAGAGATCGCAAGCAGCCCATTTCATGGCAGCAGTGAGTTTCCTCTCTCTTTATCTATGTGGTCCTTAACCATATGTTCAACACCATATAACAGAAGTGAAAATGTATTGAGCATGTCATTAAAGATTAACTCTGTAATAAAATTATGAACTATGAGCTGTATGGTTTAAATCTATTTTATTGTATACTTTGTATTCACAATAACGAAAGAAAGAAAGAAATGTTTTATTTAACGATGCACTCAACATATTTTATTTATGGTTATATGGTGTCAGACATATGGTTAAGACCACACAGATATTGAGAGAGAAAACCTGCTGTTGCCACTTCATGGGCTACTCTTTTTGATTAGCAGCAAGGGATCTTTTATATGCACCATCCCACATACAGGGAAGTACATACCACGGCCTTTGATATACCAGTTGTGGTGCAATGGCTGGAACGAGAAATAGCCCAATGGGTCATACGATGGGGAAAGACAGATCCCACACCGACGGCACATCGAGCGAGCGCTGTACCACTGGACTACACCCCGTCTATCAACAGAGGAAACCCATTACATTTTTCCTAATGCAGCAAGGGCTCTTTATATGCACTTTCCCACAGACTGGAAAGTACATACCACTGCCTTTGACCAGTTGTGGTGCACTGGTCGGAATGAAAGAAAACCCAAATCAGTAGAACAGATCCACTGAGGTGGTTTGATCCTGCGACGCAAGCACCTCAGGCGAGCACTCAACCGACTAAGCTAAATCCCGCCCCCACCACCAATGAGCTACAACTTGTTCTCATCACACAATAGAAAGGCAGACATACTCCCGTTGCCAAGACCTGTCTTACGACAGAAGGCAAACTCCTACGCCCTGTAAGATGTGGCAGGGATGTTGGCACATACACAGATATAATTAATTGCATTATAAGATTCCTTGTGAACAACAGCCAAGCTTATTTTAACAACTGTTTATCTCTGACCCATCAACTCCATCTGAGATAAAAAGAAAATTGTAAGCCAGTGTTGATGGTGTATTTCAGTTCCACCTGACTTTTAGTTATCAAATGAAATGAAAGTGGGAAATATTTTGCTCTGATAAAATTTCATTTCTAACCAATTTCATACCAACGCCTAATCAGATTAATTTTTAATAGTAGAGAATTATATTTTTAACAAATAATTAAAACTCATAATCCAGTGACAAAATTTATATCTAAATTTAAAAGTAACAAATTCAGTTTTCACATTAACTTAAATAGTTACAAAAAAACATCCAAATGTTTAATCGACATCTCCTGAAGGCGTAACGTAAGTTTAAACACATAAATTGCAATTTAACATATCTGTTTGTTTTTTCTTCTATCTCTGTCTTGTCTACATAATTATAGACATGAACTTAATTTTTTTTTTAAAGTTTACTAATGACATTAGCTATAAATAAAGATTACGGATACTGTAATCTCTGTTTTACAGCTGTTTCTGTATTCAAGCAAGCATGAGAAAGGCGTGTTACACAGTATCAAATAGAAGTCTAAGGTGTGCTCAGTGCCAAAAAAAAAAGAAGAAAGAAAGAAAGAAAAAAAAAAAGGTTGCAAACCACCAATTTAGACAGTAAACCAGACACTGTGTTCAAATCTTAACTTTAGAATCTTTGAGGCAGGACATATCCCAGTGGCAAAGTGCTTGGTTGATGTGCGGTCGGTGTAGGATTGATCCCCATCGGTGAGCCCAATGGGCTATTTCTCATTCCAGCCAGTGAACCACAACTGATATATATGAAAGGCTGTGGTATGTACTACCCTGTCTGTGAGATGGTGTATATAAAAGATCCCTTGCTGCTAATCGGAAAGAGTAGCCCATTAAGTGGCTACAGCGGGTTTCCTCTCTCATCGGAGTGGTCCGTAACCATATGTCTGATGCCATATAACCATAATTAAAATGTGTTGAGTGCATTATTAAATAAAACATTTCCTTACCTTTAGAATCTTAGACTATTCTCCACCTATTGTATCTTTCCTGCTTTGACAAGCAGCAAGGGATCTTTTATATGCACCATCCCACAGACAGGATAGTACATACCACAGTGCTTTGATATACCAGTCATGGTGCCATCTCAACTAGTGCACCACAACTGGTATATAAAAGACCATGGTACACATATGTGCTGTCCTGTCTGTGGGAAAGTATATATATATATATATATATAAAAGATTCCTTGCTACTAATGAAAACAAGTAGTGAGTTTCCTTTCTAAGAATATGTCAGAATTATCAAATGTTTGACATCCAATAGCCAGTGAATACTAAATCATTGTGCTCTAGTGGTGTCATTAAACAAACAAAAAAAACCTTTAAATTCTCCTGCCTTGAGGTCCCTAACCCACAATGAAGATGTGTATACATAATTATATGTAGGCCCTCAATCAAATTAGGAAATTAAGTTTTACAAACAAGAAGGAAGGAAGGAATGTTTTATTTAACGACATACACAAATGTACTTAACACATTTTAATTACGGTTATATGGCATTGGACATATGGTTAAAGACTACACAGATAATGAAGGAGGAAACCTGCTGCTGCCACTCCCAATTAGCAGCAAGGGATCTTTTATATGCATCATCCCATAATTAAACAGGAAAGCCGTGTTTGTGCCAGAGAAGACATTTTAGGGTATGGTGCTATGGAATTGAATGCAACCACAGTCAACAGGGGGTATGGGGGGCCTCTCACAGAAAGACAATGGGTTAAGTTTAGGATTAGGGATAAGAAAATCATACAGTAATGATAAGAGTAATTAATTTTGTCAAAAGGGTAACATAAAATAATAAAATCTGCAAAGAAATTTGGGTATGGTGCCATACCCGTGTTACCCTCTGGCAGAAACCCTGGAAAGTAGATACAATGGCCTTTGATATACCAGTCGTGGTGCACCGTCTGGAACAAGAAATTACCCAATGGGCGCACCGATGGGGATTGATCCTAGACCGACCGCACACCAAAGCGAGCACTTTACCACTGGGCTATGTCCCACCCTTTTTTACAACAACCCTTTTACTTCAGGTTTCATAACATTTGTAATATGAATATACCTATTTTTGACATCACAGACAAAACATTGTAATAAAAGACTAAAAAAATGGCAACAAAAGAAAAGACAGGCAGAATATTGCAACATCTTGAATAATGATCACATACACACACACACATCACATGCACACACACACACACACCCACACGTACATGCAGCATGCACATGCACACAAACACACACACATGCATACTGCTTATGTCATAGCAAGATGCCTACAAGGCTATATAGCCTTACATGATGGTTATGATGCAATGTGTTGCCACTTCGACAGACAAAAATAAGTCAACATACTTCTGCTCTCAGTTTTTCCTTGATGAAATGTTCTCAAAATAAAACGAGACACCTCCGCCCTAATTGCATAAGCAGAACCAGTGATGCACTCTGGTGAGTCACACAAACAAATAACTGAGATTATTGTGATAAGAGATTTGCTGCTGTAGCCCGTTTGTCAAAGAATTCAGCTTTCTCACACACATTTGTTTTTAAGATGTTTATGTTTTCAACAACATAGCATCTTTCAACCGTAATGGCCAAATGTCAGAGTTGATGGGTATCCTAGTTGTCGATACTGAATGCTTTATATATGTGACAGATAACCATTGGCGGTTTCTCTGACCAACCAACAAAAAAAAAAAATGAATCAACCACCTAAAATTAATCTACAAACTATCTATATACATATACCTAAAAATATACGCACAGACTTCATAACAAGAATTCTACAGAATTAAATGTTTCACCTACCATAAAAACATTCAGTGCACTGTGACAAGCACCCATAGGTGCAAGTTAAACTTTAACGCAAAAGTTGACACTGCCATTACTTAAAATATAATACCTATATCTCACCTTATTACGTCATAAAGACGAGACAGAAATGGCATACATGTATTTGTTTGACAGTCAGTAGCTTTGTATTGAGTTTGTCATTATAATGAATTTGTCATGAGTTATCGTTCCTCATTCTGATCATATTGGGGGTAAACAAAACTATGGTTAATCAATAAACTAATTTACTTTATTCATATTTAAAAATGTCACTTGTTATTGCTTTGTCCAGCAACATTTTATTAAATCCAATAGTTTTAATAGACATAAAGTTCTTAGGAAAAAAACAACACTTATTTAACAACACATCAGCCCTTTTTAAACTACACCTATTTGGGGTCCAACATCAGGGTTTTTTCCCCTACTCTAAGCAGCAACAGATCAGGGCCCATACTTATAAAACTTTTAGAGTCCAGTCTCAATCTCTAATGACGTCACACGCATACAATTTGTATGGCGTTGTCATGATATTACACTCATACTCTATTAGAAAAAAAGAAAGAAATGTTTTATTTAACAACTCACTCAACACATTTTATTTACGGTTATATGGTATCAGACATATGGTTAAGGACCTCGCTGTCAACACTTCATGGGTACTCTTTTCGATTAGCAGCAAGGGATCTTTTATATGCACCATCCCACAGACAGGGTAGTACATACCACAGCCTTTGATACACCAGTCGAGGTGCATTAGCTGGAACGAGAAATAGCCCAATGGGTCCACCGATGGGGATCAATCTCAGACCAACTACGCATTGAGCGAACACTGAACCACTGGGCTACGTCCTGCTCCTTCATGCTCTATTAGAGTCTTGAGTCTAGACTCTAAAAGCTTTATGTTCACCAGGCCTGGGACTCATCTTATGAAGCAATCTTACTTCTCTTAGCACTAAAATCACCATACATGTAAGTAACTATAGTACTGTCGGAAATAGAATAAAAATGACTTTCGTCGATTATTTCTTACATATTAAACAGACCAGTAAATATTTTGTAAATATCTATTTAATGATAGTCTACATAATTTAGCATTTACTTGTTTTGGCTCTCATTGATGTACAAGGTGGTGTTTACTCTTGAAATTAAAAGAAAGATGTTAGTAAACAGGTGATTTGTGCACTTTTTGGGTACAGACTATGAAAAATTGTGGTCAACATGCATTGTCAATTTCATTACTGTTACAATATGTGAAGGACTGTTTCTGATGACGATTTACCCCTATCCCTCTGCAAAACTAAATATTTGTAGACATTTATAAGTAACATTTGAGTAAAACTGTCAAGAACCATTTTGAGTTTGTGATCTATTATACCGGTATTAAAGGTGCTATCTCAAAGTTGCATAATGACAGCTATTGCAAATCATGTTTTTATTAAATTTGGTTTAACATTTAAAGACTACACCTTTAATAACTGTATGCCCATAAATGATTATAGGAAATAATTTTATTTACTAGTAGAAAATACATTTTTATTGGAATATTTTTATCACAAACAGATGCTCACATATAATTTCTAATATAGCACCTTTAAATGGTTGCAAGATTGTGTAAATTTCTAATGTACTTATATTGAATTTATATTCACTAAATATGCCAGTCATAATTAATAATTTATGCTGCAATTCAAAATAATCAGTTAACTTGCAGTTTTAAATTAAAAGTTTGTTTAAGCATAAATGAAATTGACACATATCATCAAAATGTGTTATAGTTGTTCCAATGAAGGTCACAAATCTCCTGTTTACTGACATTTTTATTTCAATTTCAAGAGTAAACACCACCTTGTACATCAATGAGAGCCCAAACAAGTAAATGCTAAATTAGGTAGAGTATCATTAAATAGGTATTTACAAAGTATTTACTTGTTAGTTTAATATAAAAGAAATAATTTACAAAAATCATTTTTATTCTATTTCTGACACTACTTTAACTACCTTACACAGGTGAAGTGATTTGCAGATTTTATTTGTTACTCTTATCAATATTGTATTCTTTTCTTAACCCTAACCCTAAATCTAACCCATTTTCTTTTTGGTGGAGGCCTCCCATACACCCTTTTGACTGGTTGCATTCAATTTCATAGCTCCATACTCAAAAATTTCTTTCTGGCAGAAACACTGGACAGGACAGTACACACCACGAGATGAGGGTAAAACCTAAAAATCCATCAAGGACAAACGCACCCTACATGATCTATCGCACCTCCTGCCCTACAATGTCTTTGAGATAATGAGTCACTCTTACATTCTACTGGCACAATGAGTCTCATACCCAGACAACTATAGTCTTGGCAGGTCGCTCCACTCATTATTAGCCTGCATTGCTAACAAAGCTGTTATGGCATCTTTTGATTGTAAATTGTCATTGAGTTGTATTTCCATGAAATAAATACATATTTCTTCTCAATCTCCTGTCGGTGTCACAAGGTGTGGATTCCAGTCTGGAAACAACAGATTAACATTCGTGTTCCTGTCAGCTTTTGGTAATGCACTGATGTATACAAAGTTCTGGTATATCAATGGTTTTATGGTGTAGGATGCTGCACATAAAAGATCTCTTCACTGCTTACTATTAGGTTTAGACCGGCCTCGGTGGTGGTGTCGTGGTTAAGCCATTGGGCATAAGGCTGGTAGGTACAGGGTTCGCAGCCAGAGCGAGTTTTAATGACTCAGTGGGTAGGTGTAATATCACCACACCCTCTTCTCTCTGACTAACTACTAACAACTAATAACTAACTCACTGTCCTTGACAGATAGCCCAGATAGCTGAGGTGTGTGCCCAGGACAGCGTGATTGAACCTTAATTGGATATAAGCACGAATATAAGTTGAAATGAAAGAATATTATGTCCTCCTCCCACTACCGACCATGGTCGGGCTGATGGTCCTCCTTTGCACTTGCCCACATGGGCGGTCTCCTTTCTCACCCGACCGGCCTCGGTGGCGTCGTGGTTAGGCCATCGGTCTACAGGCTGGAAGGTACTGGGTTAGGATCCCAGTCGAGGCATGGGATTTTTAATCCAGATACCGACTCCAAACCTGAGTGAGTGCTCCGCAAGGCTCAATGGGTAGGTGCAAACCACTTGCACCGACCAGTGATCCATAACTGGTTCAACAAAGGCCATGGTTTGTGCTATCCTGCCTGTGGGAAGCGCAAATAAAAGATCCCTTGCTGCTAATCGGAAAGAGTAGCCCATGTAGTGGTGCAGCGGGTTTCCTCTCAAAATCTGTGTGATCCTTAACCATATGTCTGATGCCATATAACCGTCAATAAAATGTGTTGAGTGTGTCGTCAAATAAAACATTTCTTTCTTTTTTCCCTTTCTCACCCACCCCAACCCTTTTTCTGTCCTGGATGGAGGAGCCAGCCGAGGCCAGCACTGCACCCATGACAGGCATGTGCTACAACAGCTTGTTCTGAATGTGCAAGTAAAACCCTATGACCTGACCTGACCTGACCTGACCTATTCGGAAAAGCGTCCTTGGTGGTGTCGTGGTTAAGCCATTGGACTTAAGGCTGGTATGTACTGGCTGCCACCCAGAGCAAGTTTTAACAACTTAATGGATATATGTAAGACTACTACACCGACTTCTCTCTCACTAATCACTAAGGGGCGGGACATAGCCCAATGGTAGAGCATTCGCTTGATGTGCGGTCGGTCTAGGATCGATCCCAGTCGGTGGACCCATTGGGCTATTTCTCATTCCAGCCAGTGCACCACAAGTGGTGTAACAAAGTCTGTGGTATGTACTATTCTGTCTGTGAGATAGTGCATATAAAAGATCACTTGCTGTTAATCGAAAAGAGTAGTCCATGAAGTGGCAACAATGGGTTTCCTCTCTGAATATTTGTGTGATTCTTAACCAAATGTCTGATGCTATATTACCTTAAATAAAATGTGTTGAGTACGTCATTAAATAAAACATTTCTTTCCTTCCTTCCACTAATCACTAACAACTAACCACTAACACTGTCCTGAACAGACAACCTAGAAAGTTGTAGCGTGTGCCCAAAACAGTGTGCTTGAACTGTAACTGAATATAAGCATGGAAAAAAAAAAAAAAAAAAAAAAAGGTTTAAAATGTGGGTAGTTAAAATGATCATTTCTTCCTAGACATTTTGTTGTGTTTTCTACACAACTAATCATCATTTGCAAAAACAGAAATGCGTCATCAAGAAAGATTTTAAGTGTCAAATAAAACCAAACTATAAAATGGGAATCAATTTACACTTATTACTGTTCATTCCATCTACTTGTATATAGCCATTTGTTTTATTGCAGACAAATATATTCCAACTGTTGCCATCAATTCGGTCTTGTTTCAAGTCTCCTCTCATTACTGCTGGCACTTCAACATGTGGAACTCTTCAGTCCAGGGAGGAGAATAAACACCAAAGACAAGCTGGAACCAGTTGACTATCACCAGGACAGCAGTTAAGAAAAACTTCAAAAGTCATATATGATGTATGGCGATTTTAATGTCAAGATGCAAAACGTGACAGCATAATCAACAAAAAAGCCTCAAATAACATCAAACAAAGTAATGCTTGTTTTTATTGTGCTGTGGAATGCAGAAACAGGAAAAAGTCGAGATGTGGTGGACACATGCACGTTTTAGACCAATATTTAAAGGAGTATTATTATGCAAAATAAGCATTTTCTGTTGGAAAGAGTAGGGCGGTACATAGCCCAGTGGTAAAACATTCGCCTTATGTGTGGTCAGTTTGGTATCAATCCGCATCGGTGGGCACATTGGGCTATTTCTCATTCCAGCCAGTGTTCCTCAATTGGTGTAACAAAGGCTATGGTATGTGCTATCTTGTCTATGGAAAAAAAAAATTCTTGTTTAACAACACCACTAGAGCACATTGATTGTTAATCATCGGCTATTGGATGTCAAACATATGGTATTTTTGACATATAGTCTTAGAGAGGAAACATGCTACATTTTTCTATTAGTAGATAGAGATCTTTTATATGCACCATCCCAAAGACAGGATAGCACATACCACAGCCTCTGATATACCAGTTGTGGTGCACTGGTTGGAATGAGAACTAGCCCAATGGGTCCACCGACAGGGATCGATCCCAAACTGACCGCGCATCAAGCGAGTGTTTTACCACTGGGCTACGTCCCACCCATCTTGTCTTGTATTTCTTTTATACTACACCTATCAGTGGCCCATTGTGCTATTTCTTGTTACAGCCAGTATAACATGACTGGTATATCAAAGGCCATGGTATGTGCTGTCCTCTCTGTGGGGCGGTGCATATAAAAGATCCCTTGCTACTAATAAAAATATGCAGCAGGTTTCCTCTCTAAGACTTTATGTCAAAATTACCAAACGTTTGACATCCAATAGCCGATGATTACTAAATCAATGTGCTCTAGTGGTGTCATTAAACAAAACAAAAAAACTTTGGGGGGGCTGAAAAGATGCCTATTATCTAAAATTCCTATAGCAATATTTGCATTTAAAAACAGAAAAAGTGTACCGTAATTTTACATTATCCAAAGTTCTTGTAACAATATATGCATTTAAAAACAGAAAAAGTGTACCGTAATTTTATAGTTCGACCGAAACATCCCGGGTGAGCTGGACTTTGCCACTCATTAGACCAAAAAAGGTTAAAGTTGGTTTTGTTTAACAATACCACTAGAACACATCAATTAATTAATCATCGGCTATTTGGCTCAACAGACCAATGCTTCACCATCAAGTTATGGAGCAAATATATGTACTCAGTGTTTCTGCCAGAAAGAAAGTTTTGTGTATGCCGCTATGAAATTTGAGGGGTGGGACTTAGCCCAGTGGTAAAGCATTCGCTTGATACGTGGTCGGTCTACAACTGATCCCCGGCGGTGGACCTCTTGGGCTATTCCTCATTCCAGCCAGTGCACCACAACTGGTGTAACAAAGGCCGTGGTATGTACTACCTTGTCTGTGGGATGGTGCATATAAAAGATCCCTTGCTGCTAATCGAAAAGAGTAGCCCATGAAATGGCAACAACTGGTTTTCCTCTCTCAATATCTGTGTGATCCGTAACCATATGTCTGACGCCATATAACCATAAATAAAATGTGTTGAATGCATTGTTAAATAAAACATTTCCTTTTTTCTTTCTATGAAATTGAATATTTATAGTGTGTATGCTGAATGCAACTGCAGTCGATAGGGGGTATGGGGGACCTCCCCCTGAAAGAAATTGGGTTAGATTAGGGTTAAGAAAATCATACAATTAAAAAAGGTAAACTTAAAAAAATAAAATCTGCAAAATTTATTGGGTATGGCACCATACCCATTTTACCCTCTGGCAGAAACCCTGGTACCAAGAGATTTTTCTAACACCAAACTTTACAAGGTATCCACTTGATGACCTTTTTGTACTAGAGGCCAACACACAGAGGATCACATGGGTTAAAGTGAAAACAGAAAACACTAAGTGTGCACCGAAACAAAAGGTAATCCAATGTTTCCACTTTCAAAATTTCCTATAAACCAAATTATTAATGCAGTGTTTGTGCACCTAAAATCCAAGAGGTTTATTCATTCAAGATGGCTGCAAGGTACCCTGCAAACCAGCTCAAATTAATGGCATTGTAAAACTTAAAAGCCATGGTGTGGCATATCATGAAGGTGAACCATGAAGTATGTTTTGTTCAATGACGCCACTAAAGCACATTGATTTATTGATTGGCTATTGGATGTCAAACATTGGGTAAACCTGCTACATTTTTCCATTAGTAGCAAGGCATCTTTTATATGCACTTGCCTTTTATGCACTATCCCACAGATGGGATAGCATACATGTGTACCACAGCCTTTGATGGTGCACTGGCTGGAACGAGAAACAGCCCAATGGACCCACCGACAGGGATCGATCCTAGATCGACCACACATCAGGCTGGCACTTTACCATTGGATTACATCCCGACCCCCCCCCCCCCCCCCATCCCTCCTACAAATAAAATTACAGCCTGGGTGCTTTGATACTTCCATAATGTTTATTTTTAAAATGTTAACTTTATTGACAAGACGTTAATTTGTTCCAGAAAAAACATAAGCCCCAGACAAGCTCACCTGAGGTGCATAGGTTTGAAGGATTGAATCCCCTCCCTAATCAGGTTTTACCCATTCCAACCAGTACTCTAAAACTAATATATCAAAGCTCTTGGTATGTGTTATCCTGTCAGTAGAAAGTGCATTATAAAAGATCCTTTGTTGCTAATGGAAAATGTAGTGGGTTTTCTCTCACTGTCTGCCACACCAATTATAATTTTTTATTTCGAATTGCAGAATAAACAAATGACAGAAAGTAAAAATCATCAATTATCTCCAATTAAATCTATGATGGAGAACAACGTATCAGATAACAGTCTGTGGTCACAAAAAAATGTCACCTTAGTCAATAATTCTGGTCAAATGTTATTATGTGACAAATATGGTGCCAAATTAGTGGTTTCTGTAGAAGATTGCCAATAAAAAATAAAATAAACATGTTTTTAGCACACAAAGACAGTATAACTATTATTTTGCAGAACTGTTACAGTATGGGTTATCGCTAATGTTGCATTTCCGTATACACTAATAACATATAGTATTTTCGAAGTATTTTGGTTGCCTGTGTGCAGCATGTTTCTATTCGCAGATTTTTCCAGAATTTTTGTTGTTGTTACTTACAATTATTTTGTTTAATTAATTAATTTTAAAAACTAAATATCTGGTAGCCCACTGAGCTTACGACATCAGCAATAATGGTTACCTGGTTACTATATCGGGCACAGGATTTATCCAAGCCTACAGCAACCAAATGACCGGGCTCGGTGGCGTCGTGGCAGGCCATCGGTCTACAGGCTGGTAGGTACTGGGTTCGGATCCCAGTCGAGGCATGGGATTTTTAATCGAGATACCGACTCCAAACCCTGAGTGAGTGCTCCGCAAGGCTCAATGGGTAGGTGTAAACCACTTGCACCGACCAGTGATCCATAACTGGTTCAACAAAGGCCATGGTTTGTGTTATCCTGCCTGTGGGAAGCGCAAATAAAAGATCCCTTGCTGCCTGTCGTAAAAAGAGTAGCCTATGTGGCGACAGCGGGTTTCCTCTAAAAACAGTGTCAGAATGACCATATGTTTGACGTCCAATAGCCGATGATAAGATAAATAATCAATGTGCTCTAGCGGCATCGTTAAATAAAACAAACTTTACTTTTGCAACCAAATGTTTGGAATCTTAACAGCAGGTGATTAAAAACATTACGGACGGGGGGGGGGGGAGGACACGTAGTCCAGTGGTAAAGCGCTTGCTTGTCATGTGGTCAATTTGTGTTCAGTCCCCATCGGTGGGCACATTGGGCTATTTGTCATTCCAGCCAGTGCACCAGGACTGATATATTAAAGGCTGTGGTATGTGCTATCCTGTCTGTGGGATGGTGCATATAAAACATTCCTTGCTAGTATAATGGAAACAATGTAGCGTGTTTCCTCTCTAAGACTATATATCAAAATTACCAAATGTTTCACATCTAATAGCCGATGATTAATAAATCAATGTGCTCTAGTGGCGTCGTTAAACAATTTTTTTTTTTAAACATTACTGTGTTCTAGTGTTGTGGTAAAACAAAACAAAACACACTCTAAACTACTCAGAAATAAAAATAATCTCGGACCTGTGAACCGTGTCTATATACGACTATACAGAGGTCTATGTCAGATCAAAATGACAGTTGGCCATGCACTCTGTCATCTCGGCTTGTTGTCCTTTTTTCCACTAAATATGTCACAAAACATGAGAACACGCCTGTTGAATTTCACAAACAATTCTTCAACTGCCAGAACATTTTGCTAAACCTTACCACTAATAGTTTCCAACACACATAATGTGGGTATAAACAATCAATCAGGGGTCCTGCCTGCCTTGGTCAAAGACAATAAACTACAGTACGGTATTGAGAGGAATTCAGAAGACCAGAACCAAAATGCTTCCATGTGACATGGAGAGATGTGTATCAGAACTGATAAATAATGGTTTCCAGACAATAGCCCGTTTTCCCACACTTTGACCATCGGTCAGTTAGGTTGTTCCAGAGCCCCAGCACCACATGGCAGAATGTGTGTTTAGAAATGGATCTGGTAGAGCTAGGGTTATTTGTTTAAAGAAACTGTCGCACAATGTGACATTGGTTAATAAGTGGATATTATGTATAAGGGTCTTCATATACATGTATATAGATACCAGAAGCAGTGATAGTATGTACATACCAAAGGCAGTGATAGTATGTACATACCAAAGGCAGTGATAGTATGTACATACCAAAGGCAGTGATAGTATGCAGATACCAGAAGCAGTCATAGTATGTACATACCAAAAGCATTGATAGTATGTACATACCAAAAGCAGTGATAGTATATACATACCAAAAGCAGTGATAGTATGTACATACCAAAAGCAGTGATAGTATGTACATACCAAAAGCAGTGATAGTATGTACATACCAAAAGCAGTGATAGTATATACATACCAAAAGCAGTGATAGTATGTACATACCAAAAGCAGTGATAGTATGTAGATACCAGAAGCAGTGATAGTATGCAGATACCAAAAGCAGTGATAGTATGTACATACCAAAGGCAGTGATAGTATGCAGATACCAGAAGCAGTGATAGTATACAGATACCAAAAGCAGTGATAGTATGTACATACCAAAAGCAGTGATAGTATGTACATACCAAAAGCAGTGATAGTATGTACATACCAGAAGCAGTGATAGTATGTAGATACCAAAAGCAGTGATAGTATGTAGATACCAGAAGCAGTAATAGTATGCAGATACCAGAAGCAGTGATAGTATGTGCATACCAAAAGCAGTGATAGTATACTACTCAAAAGAATTTAAGGGTCAAAAATTTATAACCAAATAAGTTTCAGAGTGTATTAGATTGATGATGTAAACTACATCAAAAATTTAATTTATTGTTCCATATTTACAAAAACCCACAAATAAACGTCACTGTATACAAGAAAGTCACATGACATGCTGTCAAAGTTGAAGGTTGTCAAACATGGATTTTACACATTAGCACATTCGTTTAATAGTGTGTGAATCCACCCCTTGCGCGAATACACTCGACACATCGTTGCCTCATGCTGTTGATCAGACATCTGAAGAACTCTTGGGGAATGGCCTGCCACTCTGCCATAAGAAGTTGACCCAGATCATGAAGGTTGGCCGGAGGGGCATGGTTATCCCGAACTCTCCTGCCTAATTCGTCCCAGGCATGCTCTATTGGGGCCAAGTCAGGCAAATATGCTGGCCAATCCATCCTGGCGAATCCATCCTGGCGATACCTTGTTGTCTGAGAAAGTCCGTTACCACCCTGGCTCGGTGGGGTCTGGCATTGTCATCCTGCAGAACTGCCCCGCCGCCAATCTGCTGAAGGCCTGGGAGAACCAACGGCCGGATAATCTCATTCAGATAGCGGATTCCATTCAGACTGCCATCCACCACATAGAGGGGGGTCCTGTGGTGGATAGAGATGCCGCCCCACACCATGACGCTGCCACCACCGAATCGGTGACGTTGTCTAACGTTAATGTCAGCGAAGCGCTCCCCAGGACGTCTGTAGACACGAACCCGACCGTCGTTGAACTGGAGACTAAACCTGGACTCATCAGTGAACATCACTCAACCCCACTGAACACGTTGCCACTGCAGATGAAGTGTGCACCAGTGACGTCTGGCCGTTCTGTGATGTGGTAGGAGTGGTGGTCAAACAGCCTGGCGACGGCAGCTTAAATTATTGGTTCTCAGACGATTGCGTATGGTTTGATCAGACACTCGAGTTCCAGTCGCAGTCTGCAGATTGTCACGTAATCGGCGTGCAGTGGTTGTGCGTTGACGTAGAGCCATATTGGTGATGTAGCGGTCCTCTCTATTTGTAGTGCTTCGGGGTCTTCCCGAACGTGGACGATTTCGAACAGAATTCATTGCTTGGTACCGTTGCCACAGTCGGCCAACGACACTCTAACTGACACCAAGTCTCAGAGCAACATTTCTTTGTGTATTGCCATCCTGAAGCCAAGCAATAGCCCTTCGATCTTCGATAGTCAGTTGACGTCGTGCCATTGTCGAATTTGGAGTGTGCACCGTACACGAACGCAAGCTCCAATTATACGGAAATTCAGCATTGGGAACATGGAATACACATGCAAAGCATGCAAATGAAGTGCTTTGTGAAAAAGCAAGTTTTGGGCACTTAGCAGACCTTTCGCTTTCGCCCTAATTTACGTGCAAATGTAAGCATGTTTTCGCCATTAGAACTAGTCGACAGTGTCAATGACAGTGGATTTTAATTCATTTATGGGTTGCTTAGACCCACTTTCGTCAAAATGGAACAATACCATGCATGACATTATGGTCTAGCTAATATAATTGACATTCAGAAAATAATGTAGAAAATATCGTCTGACCCTTAAATTCTTTTGAGTAGTATATGTACATACCAAAAGCAGTGATAGTATGTACATACCAAAAGCAGTGATAGTATTCAATGTATTGTTGAGGGCCAAGTGGAAGATTAGCTTGTGCTAAACCTGTCACCCTCATTAAATAAAGTTATTATTATTATTATTATATCAAAAGCAGTGATAGTATGCAGATATCAAAAGCAGTGATAGTATGTAGATACCAACGGTAGTGATAGTATGCAGATACCAAAAGCAGTGATAATATGTAGATACCAAAAGCAGTGACAGTATGTAGATATCAAAAGCAGTGATAGTATGTAAATAAGAAATATATTTCCAGCAGCAACCCCACTAAGGTCACTGCAATATAAAAGACATCTTGTAGTTGTGGTGGAACACTACATATCCATGTACCAAGACACTGGTACAAGGGAGCAAGATGTGATTTTCTCATTTTGTTGCAACAAAAAATAATTTACTATGAATTAATCCTTGAGTTCAAAAGTTTACCCAATCTGGTATCACTCAGCAAAGGAGTTCATGAGGGGTCTTGACCTGCCCCTGGCAGCCCACAATGTTAGCTGGTTAATGTTTACTATTAGCTCTGAAATAAATTAGTTATATAAACAAGTGTTTAAAGACCAGTTCTGTCTTATTTCAAAAGACAAGTCCAATGTAAACAGGGCCACCAGGTTTTACATGGAAATAAAATGAAACTGCATATCTGGTTCTCTGGTTATTAAAAAAGAAAAGAAAAAAGATCTGCTGCAAGCTATGTTAAAAAATGACTTATCTGTTAAAACATATATAAGAATTGCAATCTGCACAACTACACATGCACACGTTCAGATGATGGATACACGTTAATTTTAAAAGGTTCAAGACAGAAAAAAGTCATCTTCAGAGCACATGATACTTGTCAGTTATGCAAACTTGATGGAGGCATTCAATCAAACTGTACACCTACTTACATCTGTCCAATCCATCTGTCAATTTGTCTCTCTGTCATCCATCTGTCCATCAATGTATCCACTCAACAACATATCCATCCATCCATCCATCCATACATATCCAACCAATATATCCAACCATCCATCCATCCATCCATTCCTGTCATCCATCCATCCATCGACATACATGTCCATCCATGTATCCATCCATTCAACATGTCTATATAAATCCATCCATATACTCACATTTATATACTCATCTGTCTTCCATCAATCCATCCATTGTCATATCAATCCATCCATCAATGTCATCCATCTATTAATAACATCATCTATCCATCCATTTATTGGCATTCATCCATCCATCCCTCTGTCATCCATCCATCCCTCTGTCATGCATGCATCCATCCCTCTGTTATCCACCCATCCATCCATCAATCTACCAACATGTCTATCTATCTATCCATCCTTCCCATGCCATCAATCCTGTTATCCATCCATCCATCAATCTACCAACATGTCTATCTATCTATCCATCCTTCCCATGCCATCAATCCTGTCATCCATCCATCCCTCTGTTTTCCATCCATCAATCTATCAACATGTCTACTCATCTGTCTTCCATCAATCCATCCATTGTCATATCAATCCATCCATCAATGTCATCCATCTATTAATAACATCATCTATCCATCCATTTATTGGCATTCATCCATCCATCCCTCTGTCATCCATCCATCCCTCTGTCATGCATGCATCCATCCCTCTGTTATCCACCCATCCATCCATCAATCTACCAACATGTCTATCTATCTATCCATCCTTCCCATGCCATCAATCCTGTCATCCATCCATCCATCAATCTACCAACATGTCTATCTATCTATCTATCCATCCTTCCCATGCCATCAATCCTGTCCATCCATCCAACAAATCAACCAAACCACTTCAACTAACTCAAATAAAGAGAGGATTTAACTAACACACAATGGGTCAGCAGTGGAGGTTCGATCCTGTAACCCAAGGACCTCAGGTGAGCACCCTACTGACCGAGCTAAATCCCGTCCCTTATAATAGAAATTACAGTTTATTCAAATGGAGGGGCACAGTGTTTTGCACCCCTCACACTAAACTGACATGTATGCAAGGGCATGATCACGTTCCTCAAACACAGATGTCTAAGGACACCACTTAGTTATCAGCTATTATAATCAGCTATTGTATGTCAAACATCTAGTAATTCTCACTTATAGTCATCAATGGAAACCCTCTACATTTTTCCCATTAGGTCAGGTCAGGTCATAGGGTTTTACATGCACATTCAGAGCAAGCTGTTGTAGCACACACCTGTCGTGGGCACAGGTGCCGGCTCTTCTGTCCAGGACAGGATTTTTTCATTAGCAGCAAGGGACCTTTTATATGTACTTTCCCACAGACAGGAAAGCACATACCATGGCATTTGACCAGTTGTGGTGCACTGGCTGGAACGAGAGAAAAACCCAATCAGTTGAATGGATCCACCTAGGTGGTTGATCCTGCTACGCAAGCACATCAGGTGAGCACTCAACCGACTGGCTACATTTTTCCATTAACAGTAAAATATTTTTTATATGCACGTTCCCACAGACAGGAAAGCACATACCACAACCTTTGACCAGTTGTGATGCACTGGTCGGAACGAGAAAAAAAACCCAATCAGTTGAATGGATCCACCGAGGTGGTTTGATCCTGCGATGCAAACACCTCAGGCGAGCACTCAACCGACTGAGCTAAATCCCGACCCTGTCTTATGTATTGGGGCAGGACTTAGCTCAGTCGGTTGAATTTTCACTCGAGGTGCTTGTGTTGCAGGATCGAACCACCTCGGTGGATCTATTCAGCTGATTGTTTTTTTTTCTCATTCCAACCAGTGCACCACAACTGGACAAAGGCTGTGGTATGTGCTATCCTGTCTATGGGATGGTGCATATAAAAGATTCCTTGCTGCAAATCGAAAAGAGTAACTCATTGAGTGTGTCATTAAATAAAACATTTCCTTCCTTCCTTCCTCCCTCAATATCTGTGCGGTCCTTAACCATATGTCCAACACAATATAACCATAATTAAAATGTGTTGAGTGTCATTAAATAAAACATTTCATTCCTTCCTCTCTCAATATGTGTGGACCCCATATAACATAAAGAAAATGTGTTGAGTGTGTCGTTAAATAAACCATTTCATTCCTAGTGACTTCCTTCCATCTTACGTACTAGACCAACTGGCTTACAAAAACATTATGACAACTGCCAACTACAGATAGTCGGGCTACTAATAATTACTGATCCCAGCTGATCTCATCAACTCCGACCTTCCTAATCATCTGGCACCAGACTGATGAAGACATCATTAATGCCCTGCTGTTTAATCCGAGTTAATCAGGGAGGTCAACAGTGGACAGTTTGGTGTCAGCAGATGGCCAACTAGAATCAGTGGCCAAGGGGTCAGTCAGGCCGTGAGTCCTGGGTTGAGGTCAAACCCCCTGGTTTGTCCTGACAAACAACTGATAACACCCGGGTTCAAAATGTTTAGATGTAATGAACAGAATGAGTGCTTAATTGAACACTAGAGAATACAACTGATGGATGAAAAACAAAATGAAAAATAAAAGAGAAAAGAATTCTTCAGAATTAGATGTCTAGTCTACAATAAAGAAATAATTTATTATAAGAACATTCAGGACTACTCTAGTTCTTAAATAAAATTTTAAATTAAAAAAAAAAAAAAAACATTTATTTAAATTTTAAAATTTAACAATAAATTAATTTCAATATATTTTTCAAATTTCTAACATGCACTAAGATGAACATTCATAGATGCAACTACTAACTGGGTTTCATTGATCTACGACTTATAGTTTTGTGAGAAATTAACCTCAACACTAAATCTTAACACTAAACACAATTTTAAATTTGTGCCTCAGCCATCAAAAATGTAATACCTATAGGCCTATCTCATCGTTTGACTTTATCAAGAAGATACAAAAATTAAAATGAAATAAAATCAAAACAACAAAAGAGAGAAACTAATTGATTCCTCATAGCCTCTATTCTGTGAAAGTCAATTTGTGTGCTAATTAAAATTCAAGTACAATGTATGCTATCCTGGATTTATTCCCACTAAGTCTATGGCCATGGTCTCACTATTAAGATGGAAATGGTGCTGGTATATAATATTATACTGTTAAAATGTTATCCTCACAGTGATATTGGGCAAGATATAGCTGAGTAATACTGTGCTTGTCTGAGGTGAAATGGGCCATAGGATAGATTGTCACTGGTGCTCCATTACTGGAACATCAAAGGCTGTGGGAAATTTCATAGAAAATATCCCTTGCTTCTTTTGGTATAAGTAACATATGTGTCAGCAGTATGTCTCTGTCTCTGTGTCTGTGTCTGTGTCTGTGTCTGTGTCTGTGTCTGTGTCTGTGTCTGTGTCTATGTCTATGTCTATGTCTATGTCTATGTCTCTCTCTCTCTCTCTCTCTCTCTCTCTCTCTCTCTCTCTCTCTCTCTCTCTCTCTCTCTCTCTCTCTCTCTCTCTCTCTCTCTCTCTCTCTCTCTCTCTCTCTCTCTCTCTCTCCACTTCCACCATGAGTTGAAATAACCATGTCAGACATTAAACAGCCAGTTTAAAATGTGCCAATATGACACAAATATTGTTTTAATTTCATAGTCATCAATGTTCAGTTATATGCACTCCTACATTTTAGTACAGATAAGAAAACAAAACACTAGTAAAAACCACTGTAAAAGAAAACAGTATCTGTCTAATGTAACACCCCAGCACACTGTTTAATCAGCAGCAATTAAATGTCTAACCGTTTGAATGAAGAATTCTTCTCTTACTACACATCCTACTTCTTGTGATAAGAAGTAAGAAATAATTTATATATGCATTTCAAACAGACAGGATCTGGAACCTAATTCACTAAATTCTTGCAACCGTCGATCTCGCGGTGCCATGCCAAAAGACTTGCAAAGAGGATGCTTTGTTGTGTAACAGAGCCCATTTGTGAATGAGGCCCCTGATACATAAGTTCTGATGCACTAACTATATTTGGGTGAATGGGTGCTTTGGGGGAATTCAATGGTTCTATCCACTAAGGGGAATTAACTGTATCTATAGACATGGACTCAAACCGTGGGCAGTACAGCTCAACCACTGAACCACTTCTCAAAAAAGTCATTAGTTGTTTTTTGGAGAATTAAATATGTACTGCTGGCCCCAAGATGCAGTTTAAAAAGAAATATATTTTCCCCTCAGCTCTACAACAATTGGTTAGACAAGACAATTACGATCAGGCGAGGCTTTAGCAGAAATCTTCCCGTGAGACATGGAGGCAATCTGAAATCCTCAGAGATTATCGCCAATTGACTCCTAGCCCAGTACATGCTCCCAACCATCCCCCCGTCGCCAGTAATTACCAATTAAAAAATGAACAATATTAGCTGCACAATTCTGTGTCCAAGCTGCTCCTCTGCAATCCCCGAAAACCAAACAGAAGACAAAACAAACTGCAAGTAATTGTTCTAATCCCGCCACATGCCTTCAAGGCAGGAACAATTCAATTTGAGCCAATAAACTTCATCCCATGGGACACGGGCGGGAGAAGTGATCTCCCTTTCGCTTAGAGGGGGGACACATGTCGGGGGATCTGCATCTAAGGGGGTGTAAGGTGATGGCATTTCATGCGCGAGTCCGCATCGCGAGATGTAATGAGATTATTTTCATTCGGCGAAAAATATTCGAGCCCCTCTGAGGTATACTGCCAGTGGTAATATATCACAACTCGGCGGGGGTAATTTATCAGTCGGTGCTCCACGCTGGATCGAGAAGTGATGATATCCGTCATTTCTCCTCATATTAATGACCAATCAAATTACTTTCATTCAATTCCATTGTCAATTGGCCTGCTCACTGCTTGTGAAGGCATATCCATTTTATTCTCTTTTTTTGCTAATTACTAAAAATAAAGAAAGCGTTTTTCTTCTCGCATGGAGGCAAATAATGAAATTAAATTAAATTGTGTGGTGTTAATGGGCAAATTGTGTCTTTGTTTCAAAGGGAAGGGACTTAGAACAAAAAGTAATTAATGTCAAAATGCCATGCTGTGATTAATCTGAAAATGAATAGAGGTTTTTTTATGCTGATATTTGATGGGCTGGGGGATGTTAAGATTGTTGTGAAACATGATATCTGTGAAGAAAATTGAGAAGAAAGGGAAAAAAAAAGTAAACTACAAGTTAATATGATCTGAAAAGACACTATATACAAAATGCATCTTGTCAGGGAGCTTGGGATGGCAGCATTCAAAATAACCACTTGTCCGTTTGTCCTGATAAGTGAAAATCTGCCCGGACAAGCAAAATGTACCTTGGTGATTGTCCTGTGGACAAATAAAAATGTCCAATGCAGTTTCATTTTCAGGAATCAAAAATATCATCCTTGTACTTGAATAAAACAAGTCACTTTATTTGGACAAGTAAAAATATTGGCAGACAAGGGTGTCCGGTTTAGAGGGGTTTGTTTCACTGCATTTGTCCGGTGGACTAGTGAAAATTTCTGCCACTTTCTATCGCTGGATGGAGATGGTGAGTGACAGAATGTGCATGTGAAGTACCTAAAGTCTACTCCCGAAAATGAAATGAAAGGAATATTGTGTTAACATTTTGAACCTACGTCTGTTTGGTGTCTAACGAATGGTTATTTCGACACTTGGTCAAAAGAAAAAGAGAGGAAACTCACTGCTGCCACACAGGTTACTCCTACCACTAAAGCAGGGGTGGGACGCAGCCCAGTGGTAAAGCGCCCGCTCGATGCGCATCAGTCTGGGATCAATCCCCGTCAGTGGGCCCAGGCCACATGTATTTCTCATTCCAGCCAGTGCACCACGTCTGGTATATCAAAGGCCGTGGTATGTCCTACCCTGTCTGTGGGATGGTGCATATAAAAGATCCCTTGCTGCTAATCGAAAAGAGTAGCCCATGAAGTGGCGACAGCGGGTTTCCTCTCTGAATATCTGTGTTGTCCTTAATCATATGTCTGATGCTATATAATCGTAAAATCAAAAATGTGTTGAGTGCATCATTAAATAAAACATTTCCTTCCTTCCTTCCACTAAAGCAGCAAGAGATCTTTTATATGCATTTTTTCAAAGGCAGTACAGTAACTGTACTTTTGGTGTACCAGTCATGGGAAAGTGGCTGGGATGGTGGGTGGGGGGAATGAGCCCACCTCTTATGAAATACAGCAAGCAGGGTTTCTGCTAGTGGATTAGAAGGGTAAAATTACATACTACTACCCTGAAATTTTGAAAATGAATAGATACATTTTTGTAGAAACACTATACTAAGAGAACTGCCGTTTCAAAGTCGTCACGGTACATGAAATGCAGTGTTGAATTTGAAAACATTTCTAACCCATAGCCACCTAGTATGGGCACTTATGGTCTGTCTTGGGTTTTTTTATTACATATCCTCGAAATATTTTCTGGCAGAAAGCCTGAGTACACTAACTGCACTTCTGAGGTACCAGTCATGAGGTACCAGTCATGGGGAACTACATGTAGCTGGGATGAAGGGAAATGAGCCACCCTCCATCTTGTGAAAAGCAACAAGGTGACTTTTATATGGATTTTCTCCCACAGACAGGAAGACGGCCAACCACTGCTGAATACACCATGTGCTGGGGTGTTATTAAACTCAAGATTCCTTTCTTTCTGGCGTTTTTCTTTTGTTTTTCGGCCCGTAACGCGATAAGGACCCAAGTGCTGAGAGCTAATTTGCTAAAGAGACAAACAACTTTGGGGACAGTGTCTATACACCCTCTCGGTGAAGATTCTTCTTTAATCTGCACGTCATAAGGCATGAAGGGACAACACGCGTGGAGACAAATGTTTCTGATCAAACAGCGCAACCCACGCTCGGCTGTTTCGGTTTTCGAGAAATCACTCGTGGAAACATCTCTCCTGTCCTTTGGCGGGACAGTGACAAATTTCACCAGATGGATGACATTAAACATGGTTTTATTGACAAAATCTCCCCAATGAAGGCAGGCATGCTGGACTTGACCTTTACTATTTGTTTTAGTTTGTTATTCATTGTGGTGGAGAGAGCCGAAAGACCCATGTGTTAATGTAGTTTTGTTCGTAGACTTGATACACAACATGTTAACAATTGCAAGGTCTATTATTTCACCGCATCTGAGGGATGGGACATAACCCTGTGGTAAAAAAACTCGCTTGATATGCGGTCAGCCTAGGATCAATCCCCTTCGGTGAGCCCATTGGGTTTGTTCTAGCCTGTGCACCATGACTGGTATATCAAAGTCCGAGACATGTGCTATCCTGTTTGTGGAATGGTGCATATAAAAGATCCCTTTCTACTAATGAAAAAGGTAGCGGGTTTTCTATCTACAACTATATGTCAAAATTACCAAATGTTTCTGACATCCAACAGATGACGATTAATAGATCAATGTGCTCTACTGGTGTCGTTAAACAAAATAAACTTCAACTTTAATCCTATCTGAATAACAATACTTTCAACCCTTCATAGTCCATTCCTTGATGTGGTGAGGGGGCTTGTATGTCTCAGTGATCCAGAGAGCCATGCCAGCAGGAGCTTTGGCGTCTGTTAGGGACACCTAAGCTGGACTGGTCAATGGGTAGAGGCTAGACTGATATGGACTAAGGGTGAGGTAACCCTAATAGAAACCTCGAGTCAGAGGTATTGGGCTGCATGGCGCATTCTAATAGACCACAATACAACTACATCAACAGCTATTATGACTACATTTGTGGACAATACTTTAAAGATACAATCTCTAATATTAAGCATTTACATTTCCCCCATAACAGTCTTTACTATGAGTAAAATCACTGTGAGTTGTAGATCACTCTCCTGAAATGGTGCTAGGCGGGCAATGACATGAAGTTTAAAATAAAATGCATTAAAAGCTCTATTGCAAGGCGAGCTATTGGCCACTCTCCTAAAACATTTCAGGGGAGTGTGGAGAGGAGCAGGAGTGATCACTCACGTTTCATGGTGAAGACTGTTATGATGTTTTGATTATTCTATCTTATTTAAAATCTAGGTCACATACAAATGTACTGTTGGTAAAACAGACACTACCTGATGTGGCCCCACAACATATTGTGAGTCCCGCCAAATTGCAATGCAAGAGTAAGAAAATAAATAGAAATTTTATGGTGCCTATTCCAATGCAAGAGTAAGAAAATAAAGTCCTACGGGCTTGTTCTGTATCTGCTATCATGTTTTATATTAAAATTCAAATAGGCCTATATAATCATTGTCTATAATACGATTAGATAACATTTTGAAGGCTAAACAAATCTAAGTTAACCACACACACACACACAAACAAACACACAAACAAACACACACACACACACACACACACACACACACACACACACACAGAGAGAGTATTAAGTAACACTATCCACAGATCAATACTCATGTATATTATTAATATTGTTGTATCGTATGTTACAAGAACATACCCCAAAGTGCTGCAAACAGCACCTCAAAACCAATCCCTAAACCAACATTTCTGAAGTGAAACATCAGTGGGGGACCGGGGTAACAGACCCACCAGCAAAGCAGCTGTATTTATAGGTGGCCAGGGGTCATGCGAACACTACAGCAGAGATAATCTGGACAAATCTCTGATCAAACACCAAGTGACAATTCCCAGCCACCTTCTGATTGATCCACATTTGCTGTGATTAACGGCACTGTCATACATATGGGCATTGTAGTCATCTTAAAACTCTCGGGAGCACAAAGGGATGGAGTCAAGTGGAACAAACCCAGAAGCAAATATCTGGGGTGTTTTTTTTTTTTAAATATTAAAAAAAATATATATAATAATAATGTTTAATGACATCTGAGCACATTGTATTGGAAATACTGCATATTGAATGAAAACAGGGTGGGGGGAGAAAGAAAGAAATGTTTTATTTAACAACACAATTAACACATTTGCCGTGATTAACAGCACGGTCATACATATGGGCATTGTAGTCATCTTAAAACACTCCAGAGCACGAACAGATGGAGTCAAGTGGAACAAAACCAGAAGCAAATATCTGATTTTTATTAAAAAAACACCAAAAAAAACAAAACCTTTGACGACATTTCAGCACATTGTATTGGAAATACTGCATATCAAATAAAAACATAGGGTGGGCATGCATTAATCTTCTGACAAAACAGACAAAACTAGAATTGATCGCTGTCGGTGGACTGGTGCATCAAAGGCCATGGTATGTACTACCCTGTCTGTGGGATGGTGCATATAAAAGATCCCTTGTTGCTAATCGAAAAGAGTAGCCAATGAAGCGGTGACAGCAGGTTTCCTTTCTCAGTATCTGTGTGGTCCGTAACCATAATTCTGACACCATATAACTGTACAATAAAATGTGTTGAGTGTGTTGCAGTTATATGGCATTGGACATATGGTTAAAGATCACACAGATATGAGAGAGGAAACCTGCTTTCGCCACTTTTATTATGCACCATCCCACAGAGAGGATAATACATACCACAGCCTTTGTCATACCAGTTGTGGAGCACTGGCTGGAATGAGAAATAGCCCAATGAGCCCACCGACAGGAATCGATCCCAAACTGACCTCGCATCAGGCGAGCGCTTTAACCACTGGGCTACATCCCGCCCCATCTTTATAAAAGGTACCTGGTATCTATTTTTAATCATAATAATCTCTGTGTACAGTGACTCAGAGGTGTTATCATCTGGCAATCTAAATTACTAGTTCTCCGACCCCAGCCAGCCAGGTACACACGATATTGAGGTGTTGGCCCCCTCACTACCTGATGTGTTGTATAGCCAGTGTCTAACAAGCAGAGTACATGATCTCCAATGTTTCGTATGGTGTATAAATAATTAGCGGGCTGGTATCCAATTAAGGTTTAAGCACACTGTCCTGGGAATGCAATACATGTATGTGCACTACAACGCAGGCTGATTATTCATTGGCCTAGTCAGAGAAGCACAGGAAAAGGTTAAAATGATAGAGGAAAGGAAAGGAAAATTTTAATAACACCTGTGCACATTTTTCTATATATATATAGTGGTTTCTAACATGTGGTTATTTTGATATTTCGTCAGAGAAAACCACGGTCCTAGCTGTTTAAAGCATAGTTAAATTAACCCTCGGTTAGTCTTATAGTTTCCTTTTAATTATATCCTATCCCATTAACATGTTATTCTCTGTATATTTTGAGCTACAGTATATTCTACCTCTGTAAAATAATAAAACAAAGATGCATTAAAGATTAGTGTGTACAATGAAATTCTGAAGGTGATAAATTGTACAATGGTAATAGCTTGCATAATTAACCCCATATTATTATTAAATCGCTGCCTAGAAAATACATATAATTCTGATACAGTAAAACCCCTTTAAACTGGACACCTATTAAACCAAGAAAAAAAGTCAGGTTTTAAGAGGTATCTGGTTTAGAGAGGTTATGAACAGCACGGATATTTAAAAAGGGACCAGTAAAAATGTCCGGTTTCATGGGAATTCCAGTTTACAGAGGGTCTTGTTTTAAGAGGTTTAGCTGTACATATATGATTTAGGAAATAAGAGAAGAAACCCAGTACTGCCAGTGTTTCATTTTTAAAACACCCTGATGATGAACGTGGCTTAGAATAATGACTGACACTACTGCCTGGATTGTTTGTCAACAGGAATTATTTGATGCAAATAAAATAAACGTGCATTATACATGAGCAAAAAGGGTTTGAAATAAGTCTTCAAAAACATGCACAATTTACAACATCGTTCTTCACTTAAAGATCCAAACTGTCCAGCAACTGACAAATGAAATGAGTACTAAAAGAAACCTATGCACAATCGTTTCTTTGGCTGAAATTCTGATGACCCATGCATAAATTAGTAACTGTTCTTCATCAATATTATTATAGCCGGTGGAGTCGCAACAGCAGGTTTCTGGAATTTTCTTCTCGAATTATCTTTGTGGTCATTAACCATATATATATATCTGCAATTAAAATATATATCTCTATAATTAGATTTCTGTTACATTCATTACAACGTAACGTCATCCCATTGGTCTAGACATAGCAACGGGAGTTTGTTCATTTTTCTATGAACGTAAAAATTGCGTCATCAGGGAACGTCATATGTGATGACGTCATTTTATATGGGCAAGTTGTCTTAATGAGCGTATGATCTTTTAGTGCCTGTATCATTCAAATTTAATTATAAGTACTGTCTGTTATTTCTTTTACGTTCATCTGGGTATGAACAAAAAAAATCATCCGCAAACTTATGTGAGAACCGCTTCGCTGATTCACAGAATGCAGATGATTTTTTTTTTTCCATACCCTGATGACAATGCTTAAGTAATTGTTAAAAAACCCAATATCTTTCTTTTCACTATAGTGGTCCTACATCATTTAATGGAACCACAATGAAACCTCTCAAAATCAGATCCTCTGTAAACTGGAATTCCCTCGAAACCGGACACTATACAGTCCCTTTTTAAAAACCAGGACAGAACTTAACCTCTCTAAACTGGATCCCTCTTAAAACCGGACATTTGTCTTGGTACCTAGGGTGTCCGGTTTACAGGGTTTTCACTGTACTAGAAACCTCACTTTGGGTTAACATCTTAAGCTGGTAAGTACTGAGGTACAAACCCAATAAGTATTAGCCTTAAAGCTCATGACTTAACCACTGAATCACCAACAAGGCACAATATTTAACACGGACTGGTATTGCCGTATAGAGCTGGGTGGTATTACTGTTTAGAGCTGGGCGGCATACCATATATACCATTCGGTATTGGTATCGGTATCATATCAATACCAATTTACCATAATGAGCAAATATCAAAATACTGAAATTTCGGTACTGAAACAATTTTTCCTGCCATTTAGTATTGTACAAATAATATATCTGACAAATGCAAAATAGGTTGGGTATAAATCAGATGAGCGCCTTGTGTATGGAATTTAATTGTATTTAGATGAAATTAGTGGATGAGACTCAACTCAAGTATGCATTTAAAGCTGAGTATACTGAAAATACTGCTCAATATTAGTATCGGTATTGTGTCAATACTGAATACCATACAGAGGTAAATCACCCAAAAAATACTGATATCAATACCGAACCTCAAATTTCAAATTCATGCAAAAATACTTTCAATCCTGCCCAGTTCTATTGCTGTAGCATGTTAGGTTTGCTTGTTTAAAATCATGCAAAATACTTTCAATCCTGCCCAGTTCTATTGCTGTAGCATGTTAGGTTTGCTTGTTTAAAATCATGCAAAATACTTTCAATCCTGCCCAGTTCTATTGCTGTAGCATGTTAGGTTTGCTTGTTTAAAATCATGCAAAATACTTTCAATCCTGCCCAGTTCTATTGCTGTAGCATGTTAGGTTTGCTTGTTTAAATTCATGCTAAATACTTTCAATCCTGACCAGTTCTATTGCTGTAGCATGTTAGGTTTGCTTGTTTAAATTCATGCAAAATACTTTCAATCCTGCCCAGTTCTATTGCTGTAGCATGTTAGGTTTGCTTGTTTAAATTCATGCAAAACTACTTTCAATCCTGCCCAGTTCTATTGCTGTAGCATGTTAGGTTTGCTTGTTTAAATTCAAGCAAAACTACTTTTCACATAACATACCCCAAAAATCCATGTATTTAAAACAACAAAATATTCTAAATTGATTTTTTCACATTTGGAATGTCAATTTAGTACAGATCCATAGAATGTTTAAGGCTTATACAGATATTATTCACGTAACCAAACAATCAGTTTATCTATGTAAAAATCATGTGGATGTATTTCTGGTTACCAAAGATTTTTAAATATTATCTCATGATCAAGCATTTCTTTTATACAACAATCACATGCTTTCAAGCTGGGTCACTGTGCCCAGCTTTGCATGCTTTGTTCTCTTTCTTTGTTTTGTTTGATGACACCACCAGAGCACTGATTTTTTTTATCATCGGCTACTGGATGTCAAACATTATTTTGGTAGCTTCTGAATTTTTTTTTACAGGAAACCTGCTACACATTTCCATTAGCAGCAAGGAATCTTTAATATGCACTTTCCCACATACAGGACAGCACATACCATGGTTTTTGATATACCAGACATGGGGCACTGGTTGGGACAGGAAAAAAAACAATCAGAGAAAGGGTCCACTTAGGTGGTTCGATCCTAAAATGCAAGCACTTCAGGCGAGCACTCTACCGACTAAGCTACATCCCCACCATGCAATACGAGCATACACACTCACAAGTGCAAGAACGCACATACAGACACCACACACACACACACACACACACACACAATATTAATAACTATATTAAACAGTTAAACAACCTCGGATGTGAAATAATCTTTTATGTCTTGTAGGATATTTGTCAAACAATTTTTTTTTATTCAAAATTGTCCTTCCGTTTAGTTTATTAATGCCGAGAAGGGGAAAAAAAGAAGATATCTAAAAGGAAATTGACAGCACTAAAGAAATAGCCCCTGAAACTGATTACACAAACCAAACTGAGTGACAACATGTAATTTGCTTCTGACAGCAAAGTATTGGGGAAGAACTGACAATTTATGGGGACTGCAGGATTGATGGGGTATTCATGATAAAGACTGAATTCACAAACGTGTGCCATTGAAAAAAAAACGAAGGAAAAAAATACAAGAAAAAGAAAGAAAAATCAATGTCTTTTGATATAGAGCTCCATGACTGCAACCCATACTTTTCGTCAGACAAGGAGTAAATGAAAAGCGGAGAAGAAGAGTTCAAGCATATCATTTGTGTACTTTGAAGGTGGGGGAATTAGCAGTTACAGTACAACAGACCTGTAATAGGTTTGGTACATATATATATCTCATTTAGCAGCATTAACTTTTGTTATATTATGAACACACATCTACCTTTCTTAAAGAGACAGACCCTAGTTTTTAAACACTAAGGCATATTTTTCACTATTAGAGCCATTTATGATCACTGAAATCAAACATTACTTATATTCTACTGTTTAGATTATCCATTTCCATACAACCGAAGTTTTTCTGGTCATCCTACCGTTTCTAATATCACAAAATGCATTTTTCATATTTTTAAAGACATACGTGCGTCTGAGAAATATGGAGTCGTATTTTATTTTTATTTTTAAGGCTAATTCAACATCACACTCTTGTTTCACTCTGTTGTATCCAAATTTGTTACAGGTTTGTAAATTAACCAAACCTAGTGTCTATTTTTTACGGGCTGAAACTCGAGTCTAGATGAAAAATATAACTTAGTGTTTAAAAACTAGGGTCTGTCCCTTTAAAACATGTATTTCTTTAATTTTTAAGACCTTTTTAGCTACATGAACCTTACAAATTTACTTTCAAGCTTGCATCATTGTCCAGGACAGAGGTCAATGGTTATTGTTTAGATACTTTAATTATGGTTATATACACTTATGGTTAAAGGGCTAGCTCTGGGTGAGCAAAACATTTCACCAAATTATCTAACAAAAATGCAAAACCCAGAGTTATTTTCTAACAAAACACCAATTATTACATGAATTTTTTTCGCCAAATGAAAATAAAATTCGCCAATTATTCCTAAAATTCGCAATTGGCGAATTTGGCAAGTGGCAGACCTAGCCCTGGGTTAAGGACCACAAAGATAATTAAATAGGAATCCCACTGCTGCCATTCCATGGACTACTCTTTTCTATTAGCAGCAAGGGGTCTTTTTTATGCATTCACAGACAGGACATTACATACCATTTGTAACCTTTTTTACACCAGTTGTGAAACACCAACTGGAATGAGATATAGCCCAGCCGTGAATAAAAACGTATTCTGACAAGGGCTCACATTATCTGTTATTCCACAGCACAGTAAACAAATTTACAATGAAAATAAATTTATAATGAAAACAAATGAAATTTTTAAAATTATTCCCTAACATCTTATATAACTAGTCTGTACACACATGCATCAATATCCATCCCCCTTCCTTCCATCTATGAAAACATACATCCATCCATCCATCCTTCCTGCCATCTATCCATCCATCCATCCTTCCTGCCATCTATCCATCCATCCATACATCCATTGGCATGCATTTCAAATAACTCTTCAAACGCACACACAACAAAATCTATAACCCCAACTTCTTGAAGTCCTATTTGAATATTCTAATTCACTGTCCATTTATGAAAAAGACACCACCGTTTTGTCAATACTCAAAAAGAAAATGTATTCTTTGAATTTTCTACGCAAAATCTGTTCTGCGGTCCCTGAAAACACTGAAATAAAAAGCCAACAACGACGACATTCCCAGCAAAACATACCGTACAAAAAACCAGAAATCAAAGCTTTTGATCCATGCCACGAGTTAATAAAAATAAAAGACGGTCTCTTTAAAAAAAGATTCTTAGGCGAACTTAATGAGACATTAATAAAATACGAATACAAGTGTGATTAAGCTGGCAAGCCGTCTGTTCACCAGCACCAACGTCTGTACGAACACAACAACAATGTACAGCTTTGGGAGTGTTACAAAAAGAATGCTAAACATTTGAATGGATTCAGTAGAGAAAGCTGATCACAAAGGGAAAGAGAATAAATTAAGCCACAAGAGTGCCTAATCGAAGAACAATAAACAAAACCAATACTGGAACCGTTTTCCATTTACAGTAACAATTGCAAGTACGGTATTTACTGTAATTTTGAATTGGTATAACCACAATAAATGATTGTGTTTTTTTACTATAAAAATTAGCTCACTGTTGGCAGTATGTTAAATTTATTTTTAAAAAATAGAGCTGTTTTGCTCTGTAGCTCATCATTATAAAAAGTAAATGTTTTGATATAACTCAACCATTCGCTGTTTTTACTTTCACCCCATTTCCAAATACTGTAATTATCTTACACCCAATCCCTCCCTCCCTCTATGTCAATTTTTTTTCTGATGACTACGAGTCACAATTATCACATATTTGACATCCAATAGCCGATGATTAATTAATCAGTGATGTCATTAAACAAAACAAACTTTAACTTTCTGTAGGTGTCAATGTCCGTCTCTCTCTCAAATTTTTTTGTTGTACATTTTTTTAATTTTTATCTTGGCCATATATATGTACGAAACATCTTTAGTAAACATTTAGGGAGAGGCCTTAATATAGGCATGTGCCTCTTAGCCAATCCCAAAAAAGCAAATGTCGCAATAATAAATATTGTTTAAACACCATCTGCATAATTCAAACACCATTTTGGAAAATTATAAACTTGAGTTATCTCACCTCCCTATGTAATAATATATTGTCAACTAATTGCTAAAAAAAAAAACACACATATATAACTACAATTTTTAATAAAATTATGAATTTTTTTTACACCATCAGCAGATATCATAAACTGTACTGATTCAACAACTGATACAAGTCCGCACCATGAAATTAGCAACAGTGATCAGTTATCTGTTAGAAATCGATATGCAATTGCATTTTTATCATTATCTAGTATTACCGTTGCTATTATCTGAACTAAATTGACATCACAAGATGTTCTGAATTGCAAGGCCTGCCAGTGAACAATACTGATGCTTAATAACATTAAGATGTGGGTTAATATTAACACTGAGAATACTGACATTAATTCATGCAGTACTAGTATTTAAATACTGGTATAAAATAATACAATACTGACACAATACTGACACAATACTGAAAACGTACACAGGGCTTCTAGATTATGCCCCACTCCCATTGCTAGTGATATTCAATGTTGGGCTAGTAAATAACTACTATTGCCATGCCCGACAGCTAGTGAAAAAAAGTTGTCAAATGTTGCATTTAAGTACATTTTGTAAATATGAATATCCTGCCCCACCTCCATCCCCTGATCATAGTGTTTTTAAGCTCGATCTCCCTCTTTAGGTGACATTGTTACTATTAGTAAAATTGTATTAACTTAAAAGTAAAGTAGGGCTTGTGAATATTTAAGCATGGCTAGTATATATTAAAAATCACTGATCCCATGGCTAGTGGAGTTTATAAAAAATTCTAGAAGTCCTGGTACAGTAACAGCATGAGGGAGGCTTTTTCTGAAATAAATGAGGCACAAAAAAAAAAACCCAGCATGAACACAATACAACACATATTGAGCTTCCTACTCCTCTGTTACTAATGAAGCTGGTTTGTCCCATAGTACCAACTAATGATCATCAATCACAAATAGTATCGACATAAACATGTAATATGTATAGAGGGAATAACATGGATGGCCACAAGAGACAAGCATTTGTCATGTTTGGTGAGACAGGACATGGATGTGGAGTTGAACAGCAAATGAAGTTCAAAGACAGGAGTTGCTGTCAGAATGGGAAAAAGAAGTTCTAAAATTGGAAACAGAACTTCAAAGAACAACAACTATGAATTCAATGGCGTAGGAAGCGGGGACAAGAGGGGCATGTGCCCCCCCCCCCCCCTCCCCACACTTTTCAGATATTTTGCTTTATATTTGCTTTATAATAGTGTAAAAGTGTGTAAATATAAGTGCCCCCCCCCCCCCCCCCCCCCCCATGTTTTGAAACACATTGAATATACAGACACTGATATTCTAAACCAGAAATATATTTAATATGTAAGTTTAATCGTAGAAATATTTTATTATTCGGAAACATCAGATTACAATGCAGCAAACTCAGGAATGTCCCTTTAAAAAGTGGAGAATAAAACAAAACTCACAGTTTCTCTAATAACTGTGAGGTGGCCTCTGTTCTGAATGGATCCTTGACATCCACTTCTTTAATCTTGCGAGCCAACTCTCGTATATGACGAGAAAGTTTATTATATCTGAAAAAAATAGAAAAAAGAAATGAGAGATAAAAAAATAGAAATAAACTAATTTTATATAACAAGACTTATTTCCGTAAAGCATACAAGCACTTTAAGGATGTTTATTAAAAAATGACACTCAAGCTGTGAAAATGAACTGAAAAGTAATTTTTTTTTTTTAATAATAATAATCTGAAGCTAAAATAAAAAGTAAATTAAATTTATATTTTTGTGATCAATAAATGCATGAACTTTAAGATAAAAAAAAATGACTGAAAAAAATATTTCTTATTAGAAATTCAGTTTCGGATTTCTTATTATCAGAGATACACATTTGTATATAAAAAAAACAAAAAAAACAAAAAAAACATGGAATACTTCATTCACAAAAAGTTAAAAAGTCTGTTTTGTTTAACAACACCACTAGAGCACATTGATTAATTAATCATCAGCTATTGGATGTCACACATATGGTCATTCAAATCTGACACAATCTTCAGAGGACCGGCCTCGGTGGCAGCGTGGTTAGGCCATCGGTCTACAGGCTGGTAGATACTGGGTTCAGATCCCAGTCAAGGCATGGGATTTTAGATCCAGATACCAACTCCAAACCCTGAGTGAGTGTTCCGTAAGGCTCAATGGGTAGGTGTAAAACACTTGCACCAACCAGTGATCCATAACTGGTTCAACAAAGGCCATGGTTTGTGCTATCCTGCCTGTGGGAAGTGCAAATAAAAGATCCCTTGCTGCTAATCGGAAAGAGTAGCCAATGTAGTGGCGACAGTGGGTTTCCTCTCAAAATCTGTGTGGTCCTTAACCATATGTCTGATGCTATATAACCGTAAATAAAATGTGTTGAGTGCATTGTTAACTAAAACATTTCTTTCTTTCTTTCTATCATCAGAGGAATCCCACTACGTTTTTCCAATAAAAGCAATGGATCTTTTATATCCACATTTCCATAAACAACATACATGTGTATGTAGTAGTGTTGGTATAAAGTGCTCCTACTGGCAGTAGCTAGTGGGAATTTCCCTATTAGCTCAGTTGGTAGAGCGCTAGACTCTCGTACTGAGAGTGCGTGGTTCGAATCCCTTCATATTAGTTGTTGGACACTGGTTGAGGTGGCATAAAGTTTTTGTTTTGTTCAACAACACCACTAGAGCACAATGATTTATTAATCATCAACTATTGGAAGTCAAACATTTGGTATCTTTGACATATAGTCTTAGAGAAGAAACCTGCTGCATATTTCCATTAGTTGCAAGGGATCTTTTATATGCACCACCCCACAGAGAAGAAGCCTGCTACATTTTTTCATTAGTAAAGAAGAATCTTTTATATACACCATCCCATACAGGATAGCACATACCACAGCCTTTGATATACCAGTCATGGTAGACTGGATGGAACAAGAAATATTCCATGGGCCCACCGACAGTGATCGATCCTAGACTGCAAGCACTGAGGTGACATAAAACCCAAAGAGTCTGCCAAGGAGGTTTATGAGCTACTCTTGGCAAACTAAGTTCAAATTAACATGTAGCTCCCTTTATTTTCTTTTTTCTTTCGATGAACCATTCACAAATGTGCCAAAATTCCTTCACGAAATTGCGCACTACTTTCCTTTTTAATTTAACTCAATCCTACGGGACATTCAAAATTCAATAGCACCAGTTCTATGTAGTGTTAATATGATCGGCTACGTATTACTTACACCTCCCTTAAATTATGATTTGTCACAATCCAATTCGTTATTGGCAACCCTGGTATTAGTAGCTCAATTTTTTTTATTTGTTAACGATGCTAAAGAGAATTTAGGCACAATGCAGGGTTTCTATCATTTTTATAAAATCGACTAGCCATGGGATCGGTGATTTTAAAAATTTACTAGGCACAATTAAGAATTCACTAGCCCTACTTTACTTTAAGTTAATACAATTTTACTAAATAATAGTAATAATCAGATATGTCACCTTTAGAGGGAAATAGAGCTTAAAAACATTAACATTGGGGGGTGGGGACAGTATATTCATATTACAAAATAGACTTAACTGCAACATTTGACCAAACAAAATAGTAGTTATTTACTAGCCTAACATTGAATATAACTAGCCATGGGAGTGGGGCTACCATAATCTAGAAACTATGTACAATGACATACCTCAATACCACATGATACCTCAAGAACTAGGGTCAATGACTTTTAAGTATAAGAATGATTTGTCATCAAGTTTATATCAGTGAAGAAGAAAAAACCCACTATTATCTTCAGTGGTGTTTTATGCTGGTCTAAGGATGTCTCACCAATCTTGACATAAATCGGTTTGGAAAGGCATATGGTGGTTTGTGTTTAAGAAAGTAGCATTACAAGGTAGTGAACACATACATTTGGTTTACCACAAAAATACTTGGTACGATGACTCATACGGAACTTACAAGTATCATCTGTCTTAGCTTGCTATTTGTAGTGATAACCAGGGGCTAATCCACCAGAAAGTAGGGTGCAAAGAACTGCATGTTTAATAACACCCTGAAACATTTTTCAATCAAGAGTTGTTAATATTACATGTATTCCATTAAAAGCTAACTATGGTTTGATACCCAATAGATGTTTTCAGAAAGATGGTTTTGGAAAATATGTTTTTTTACAGCACTGTCAGCTGTGCTAAAGGTTGGGGTTTTTTGTGCATGTTTTTTTGCATAGTTATAAACCTTCCCACACCACAAGGAGCGCCTTTTTTCACTCTATGGAATTTACTACAAGTTAGGGAGAGAAATTTAACTCAGTTGGTTGAGTGCTCACTTGAGGTGCTTGTGTCGCAGAAATGAACCACCTTTGTGGATCCATTCAATTGAATGGGTTTCTCTCCATTACAACCAGTACTGTGTGCATCACAACTGGCCAAAGGCTGTGCATGGTATGTGCTTACCTGTCTCTGAAAAAGTGCATATAAAAGATTCCTTGCTGCATTAGGAAAAATATAGTGGGTTTTGTCCGATGACCCGGTTAATTAAAAAATGTATTCATGTTCATGTACTTTTTATTATGACATAAAACCATTTAAATGTCAATGTTTTTTGTGTTGTCAGTTTGTTATACAATTCACTTGATATTTTATTGGATATAAATTCATCAGCAAATGTGCACTCTCCTACATTCCTAATGGACTCTCAAAATATAAGGTCATGAGTCCATGGACTCTCAATATTTTTGGATGAATGAGAACCCTGTGACCACATGTCAGAATTATCAAATGTTTAACATTCAATAGCCGATAATTAATTATCATAATCAATGTGCTCTACTGATGTTGTATATCTACTACAAGCTATTTATTTCTGTGTCAGTTGTTTTCTAAATTGCACACAAATTATGTTAATATGTGGAAGTGAAAACAATCCGGGTTGGGATTGTACAGTGACATTATACTTGTAGTTCATAGCGGGCCTTCACACTAAAGGTTTTGTTTGTTGGTCAATCATGAACCATACTCAATGATTATTTTGACAGTAATAAAAATCTTTTAATCAAACCTGCACTAGCATTGCACTCTCAAATTCCATTTTGTTTTAAGGTTCAGTTTTTGTAAGAAATTTTTTAGGATTACGAAAAAGCACACAGGGGTAGCCTAAGCACCTTGCGTAAGCTTACGGTATTTTGTAAACAATAAACATTTTGGGGGAGGGATGGGAATTCACAAAAATAAATGCTTGCGAACCGACTAATTTTCATTTTATCCTGTGAAAATAAAAGTATTTTACAGTACTCTTGTTTCTCATGTTTGGAATCTATGTGGGTTTTTTAATTAAATTTTTTTTTTAATTCAGTGCTTGGTAATAATTTTTCATGCACACAGTGATGATAAACTAATTAATTTTTTTTAAGAAGCCTTATCAGAAACATGGATCAATTTCACAAAACACTACAAGCCAACTTTTGCAAGTAAACATAAATCTTCAACTGGAAAACAATTTGTGTATGTACAAACTTCAATAGTACTAATAATCAATTTCAAAATATATTGAAATAATTTTTGTTCGTCCTTATGTAGTGATATGTCTTTTGGAATTTAGCTTGTTTTTATGTGAAATAAGATTTCCAAAAATATAAACATAACACAAGTGTTAAACAGACAAAATTGGATCCAATGAATAATTGGCCTTGGACTTTTCTGCTCTAATTTCAAAACCATTATGACTCCAGACAATTTGGCATTGGATGTTTTGGTCCCTAATGCAAGGCAAAATCATTATGTTTGTGTATGTAAAATTAAAATATAAGCCATAATTGGGATAAGTACATTTTAGCTCGTAATATATATATATATATATATATATATATATATATATATATATATATGCTACACCTGGTGAATATATTTAATATATCACCTCAACTGCGATAATTTAATGTGTTTGGCCTTGCGTAATTTTAAATTTAATACACAATGTGATCTGTATTGTCAAAATCAAGAATGACACCTCGTGCACGTGTACGGGGCAACTGTGTGATGCATGTGCAGACTACTAGTACGGATTGTGTTTCGGTGTGTTGATAAACAGACCTGAACGTTCTTTACTAGGATATCTATGGTCAAAACGTATGTTCGGTCTAATAGTTGATATTAACATTAATATTTCAGGTTCCCCTACTGTTTTTGATGAGTATATTATCACACAAATGGTTGCTCTAAATCCAGTTTCAACATTATGTTTTCAATTATTATTTGTATTGATCTAGTCCTTGGTTTTAAAAAACATTATGTTACCACTGGTTGGCCCCTGAATGCTGGTACTGCTTTCACTTTTACTATATGACAAATGAATTTATGTTGTAAATACATAGCACAAAAACAAATCAATTATTGTCTCGATCAATACAACCGAAATATAAACATCTGAGGTGACGATCGCAATGGATGTGCTTGAACCATGCACAACCTCAAAACAACAAACACTAGCATAATATGATCAACAAAACACACAATTACTGGTTAAATCTCATGTAATCAAACAACGTAACTGCACTAAAATCAAGAAATAATTGGGGCCGAAACAAAGTGGGTTATGGAGCCAAAATTAATAGAGACCAAAATATCTGGAGCTGAATCATCTGGGACCGATTATATAGTGGGGCAGAATCATCTGGGACCGATTATATAGTAGTACAGCATCATCTGGGACCAATTATATAGTGGGGCAGAATCATCTGGGACTGATAATATAGTGGTGTGGAATTATCTGGGACCGATTATATAGTGGGGAAGAATCATCTGGGACCGATTATATAGTGGGTCAGGATCATCTGGGACTGATAATATGGTTGCTAGTCACTTCGTACCATGGTCATTTCGTACCAAAGTCATTTCGTACGTAATTTGGTCGTTTCGTACCCTGGTCATTTCGTACCTTGGTCATTTCGTACCATTGCAAAAAGTCATTTCGTACCATTGCAAAAAGTCATTTCGTACCATTGCAAAAAGTCATTTCGTACCCTAGTCATTTCGTACCTTGGTTATTTCGTACCGTAACTGAAAGTCATATCGTACCATGGTATATCAATTTATAACAATCACCCCTGTAATGTCTTTTACAAAATAACATTAAATTACAAATTTGTGGTTAATTTAAGGGATATTTTATCAGCAAAAGACTAAAAATTATCGCCACTTTATATAAACATTAGCAATTGGCTAATTTGGCAATTAGTAAGGTAGTTAATGTTTTAATGGTTGTTATTGTTTATTTCTTAAACAAATAACATGCAAATAAGCAAGCTTGAAAAGAAGACCTAATAAATAAATAATATTTTGTTGGTCCATTATATTGTTTTGTTGTTTTTGACTAATTATCTGGAGCCATTTCACACAAAATCGCAGTTGGCAGTTAGTAGTAAATACCATATACGGCTTTTGTCTGGTAAAATAGAAATAACAGTTGACAGGTATTATGGGTACCAATAACAATATGCTGCACAATAATGTGTTCTGGTTTTCAAACTATCAAAATAAAGTTTTAAAACAAAACCCACTGCTTTTATGCTATAGTCAATTCGTTTTCTATATACTGGAATGAAATGGCTAGGGTACGAAATGACTTTTCACAATGGTACGAAATGACTAGGGTACGAAATGACTTGGGTACGAAGTGACTTTTTATAATGGTACGAAAAGACCAAGGTATGAAAAGACCAGGCAGCATGGTACGAAATGGATGGTACGATATGACTTGGGTACGAAGTGACTATGATTCGATAATATAGTGGGGAAGAATCATCTGGAACTGATTATATAGTGGGGCAGAATCATTTCGAATGCCCACAGACTCCGGCAAATTTGTTAATAAATATAAATTTTTAAAGTATGTTTGACTTAAACTTTAAGTTTAAAGCGGCAAAGAAAACTCGGCAAGACTTCCAAACGTTCCAGCATTCAGGCTTAGGGTTAGGGTTAGCGATAGTTTTTGCATGCATGCTAGAACGTTCGGATGTATTTACAAAAACTCGTACCCATTTATTTTAACCCACCCACCCCAAATTACACCTCTTTTGGCTTAACGAGAATGCAAAATACCACGACTTTCGATAGTGACAAGCCGTTTGAACTATTTTTATTCACTAACTTGGCATAGTCTTCTCTACGTTGGATGTGGTACTTTTTCATAATCTTCACTTCGTGTATGTTGTTGTCTATTTCCCATGATATAAAATCTACTTTCTTTAACAACTTCTTTTCGTGAAATTTTAGTCTTCGAACCATTTTAACAACATGTGCGACTAGTAAACAGGAAATCGAAACAGTGTCGAGAAAATAAGGGAGACAATTACAAATTCGGTCTCATTCCACACTTTTCCATTTTAATAAGACCGGTAACATTACTCATAGGTGGGGTTTTTTAGCCTTAGAAACAGTATTTAAATGTGAAAACTGGCAAGGCTGCAGTAGCAGAAGGCAGCAGACAGTTCCAGTAATATTCTTAGCAAAATTCCTTCAATAATAATAAAAGTGGTATAGTAGTGGTTGGTAGTGGCGGTGGCGGAGGTGGTGGCGGTGGCGGAGTTGGAAGTGGTGGTTGTGGTGGTAGCGTTGTTGTTGTTGGTGGTGGTGGTGGTAGTAGCGGTGGTGGTGGTGGCAGTGGTGGTGGTGGTGGTTGTAGTGACATTTTAGAATATTTCTAAATTAGCTTTTTTGGATGACGAAAGTGCCCACAGTACGGGTCTTGTGTGATGCCTTGTGTGTGTCGGAACGTAACCCAGTGATAAAGCGCTCGCTTGATGCGCGGCCGTTTAGAATCGATCCCCGTCGTTGGGCCCATTGGTCTATTTCTCGTTCTTGCCAGTGCACCACGACTGGTATACCAAATGCCGTGGTATGTGCTATCCTGTATGTGGGATGGTACATATAAAATGCCCCATGCTACTAATGGAAAAATGTAGTCGGTTTCCTATCTAAGACTATATGTCAAAAATTATCAAATGTTTGACATCCAATAGCCTTTTTAATGACTAAAACAATAGCATGTACGACCGCAAACAATGGATATACAGAAAGTGCTAATCTAAACAAGAAAATGTATTGAATATGTAATCGTAGTCGCCAAAAAGACTCCCTTTAATTAAGAGATGTTTCCTACAATAATAAATATTTTAAAAACTAAAATATATCATTTTTTGTTTAAAATATCAGTGTCTATATATTATGTGTGTTTTTTGGTCGTTCTAATGTTTGTAAGCAGCCCAGGCTGGATTTGGCCAACCAATCATTTCGTACGTACGAAAAAAAAGTATATTGGGGAATAAACTTAAGTTTGACCAAGTACAAACACTACGGCGATCAGAAACACATTTAATATACAGCTGACTGGTATTTTATGAAGGAAAAAAATATTTTATATGTAATTTTAGTAATTAAAGAAACTCAGGACTGTCTCTTTAATTCAAATACATATATATATAACGTATATATCTTCCCGATCTGGCGACCCCTATCTTTCAACTTCTTTTGGTGTCCACCTCCACATCCCAGTCCTTGTTTCTTCAAACGCGACATGTGCTTGTCTCGTGTGGCTATCCTTGCCACACACCTGTCATTCCCCATCAGCTTTTAGCTGTGGGCTTAGTCTGACCACTTCGGAGGGTGTTCAGTAGTTACTTCTGGCATTGTTAAGAGGCACTTGTAACTACCTACTATGCTTCCCTACTACTGGCGCCAAATATATACATGTATTTATAGGGAAAACGTCATTGTAAAACATTACATGCATGTACATATATACACAATGTGTATGTTATATAGTACAATAAAATACAATACAATAAAAAATTTAATCCCTATCTAGAACGCTAATAATTTTGTCTTTTTCAACAATTGGTGTTCCACTTATTTTACAATAGATTTGGTATGGGAGAAAAACTAGGCCTAGTGGCTATAACGTCTAGACTCAATAGTAAAGACGCCATTCTTTAAAAATGTATTTAGTGATAGGTACATTTTATAGGTGCTACGGGGAAGGCGCCTTGATGTGGTATAATGCATATATATATATATATATATACTGAACAAAATAAGAAACTTCCGCTAACTTTGCTTGAACATAACTTGATTAAAACAAACCGGGGGAATAATTGTTATATATGCTTTTAAAGAGTGTTCCATGATGCATCGTTTGTTGCAAAAATCATGGCTTTAGGTTAACAGAAACTGGGAGAAATTTTGACCAAGTGTGGTAGGGGTTAAAAAAACAACACCCACTTAATAACGGGTATGACCACCTCTTGAATTGACCACTGCAGTGCATCACAGGTGCATAGAATTGACTAAAATGTTGATTTCTGCCTGTGGAATATTGTTCCATTCCTGAATTAGCGCTTGACGAAGTTCGTTGACGTTAGCGGGTGGGTTGGGACGACGCCTCAATCGTCTGTCCAGACTATACCAGACATGCTCGATGGGGTTGAGATCAGGACTTTTAGCGGACCAGTCATCAATGAAATCAAAGTTATTTGTCCTAAGAAAATTTACAGTCTCTAGCTGTATGAGAGGTGGCATTATCATGCTGAAAAATCGAGATGTTGGCGTTGTTATGGAAAAGAGGAATGACGTGATGAGCGAGAATGTCATCGCGGTAACGTTGAGCATTTAAATTGCCATCAATGACGACTAGTGGTGAACGATAACCATGGGCAATGGCTGACCAGATCATGACACAACACCCACCCCCAAAACGATCTCGTTCAAGAACACAACAGTCAGCATAGCGTTCATTTCTCCTACGGTAGACGCGCAGCCTGCCATCACCACGTTGTAAAGAAAATTAGGATTCATCCGAAAAAAGAACGGCATTCCAGCGTCGCCGCATCCAACGAATGTGTACATGTGCCCAATTAAGACGATTTAGACGATGACGTTGCGTTAAAACGCATCCGACGTAAGGACGTCGTGCATGTAAACCGTTCTCCCGCAGACGATTACGAACAGTTTGCCCAATGATTCGGTTATTATGAAGCCCAGGTGTGTTAGCAGCAGTAGCAGTGGCAGTTTGGAATCGATTGCGCAAATGCGTGTTTATGATATAGCGGTCTTGACCACGCGTTGTAACACGCGAACGTCCACAACGTGGCAAGTCGTTGGTGCTTCCTGTCTTTCGAAATCTTACGCGAAGGTTTCGTATCGCTCGACTAGAACCCCCAACATGCCTTGCAACGTCTTCTGTCGACATGCCAGCATCAAGCATGCCAATCGCCCTTTCGCGTAAATTATTGGGTATTCTTGGCATACTAAAAATGCTACAATGTAAAAAACGTTAATTTTTTTACAAATTTTGAAGCGTTTTCGTTCACTTGACAACAATGTTAGTAAGACAAGTAAAACAAATTGACCGAATACTACACGGGACATGTCGAATCATGCATGCACGTGCAAATTGAATTTCACGTTGTCGACGATTAACAGTGCAAAAATAATCGATAAAATTCATGAATCCTGATAATACAGCTCAAGGCTAATACTGCCTATATAAGTCGAGGCATACCGACTCCAAACCCTGATTTCATTACACAATGAATTCTTTAAAACACAACAAACAGCGGGTACTATATGTACAAATCGGAAGTTTCTTTTACTTTTTTTCTTTACAGTAACATATATATATAATATACTTTTTTTGTTCAGTACACACACATTTGGTTAACGTGCATGGAATATCTAAATGTTGCTGTTTTGGATTTATTTTGCGGTGTAGATTGACACTTAAAGGGACAGACCCTAGTTTTTAAACACTACAACGTATTTTTACTATTGGAGCCGTTTTTAATAATTTAAGTTAGAATACGTACATTTTACTATTTAGAATATTAATTTTTGTACACCTGAAGTAGTTCTGGTCATCCAGGTTTTTCGTAATACCCCAAAATGCATTTTCCATATTTTTAGAAACGCACGTTCTTCTGAGAAGTAATGGTTATCGAGACAAGCTCTTGTTATTTTTAGACGGTATTTCCCCATTTAAACATCACAGACTAGCTTCTCTCTGTTATAGTCTTAACTAACTGTGTGTGCAGGTTTGTAGATTAACTTATAAACTCAGTGTTAATTTTTACAAGCTCAAACTAGGGTCTGCGCCTTTAATAGTTTTAATAGGATAGAGGTAGGCGTAACATCCATTTCAGACGTCTGGAAATCTTTATTATCATTTCTTCGCAATTTGGAATATTTGTTTTCCTTCCTTTAACAACTGGTTTAGACGAAATGGAAATGTTTTTGTTGTTGCTGTTGTTGCTTTTGTTGTTGTTGTTGTTGTTGTTGTTGTTGTTATAATTATGAATATTTCCGTTTGATGTGTGTGGAATCTTTAACTCATTTGAAAACCGTGAAAAAAAATAACAGTCAGTTATGACGAACCGTTTAAATTGCTAGATCGCAAAAAAAATTAAATAATAATAATAATAATAATAAATAAAAACACAAATATACGCCTGTATGATCCATTATTTAAAAGGTCTGTAATGACTTGGTTTGGTTTGAAAATGGTACTTAATTTTAGATAAAAGAAAACAGTTAAAATAGTCCTACAAGTGACTATATATACATTATAGCCTATTCTAATACATGCTAAGATAAATGACTGACTGCACAGTTATCTGAACAGTTTGTTTTGTTTAACGACACCACTAGAGCACATTGATTAATTAATCATCGGCTATTGGATGTCGAACATTTGGTCATTCTGACTCGTAGTCATTAGAGGAAACCCGCCACATGTGTCCTAATGCAGCAAGGGATCTTTTATATAGACTTTCTCCACAGACAGGGGAACACATACTACGGCCTTTTGTCCAGTTGTTGTGCACTGGTTGGAACGAGAAAAAACAATAAACTGAATATGTCCACCCAGGTGGTTCGATCCTGCGACGCAAGCACCTCATGCGAGCATTCAACCGACTGAGCTAAATCCGGCCTCTTATCCTAACACATAACTGAAAATAGCATTTACAAAATGGAACATTTTTGTTGTTGTTGTTGTTGTTGTTCATATAGTTATGAATATTTCCGTTTGATGTGTGGGGGACACATATTGCACATGCACATACTCGTTTTATACATTTTAACTTTTAACAATTATCGTGTATTTACATATGAAAGTTACAGAAATACGTAAATATATTACGAAATATTGATATAAATTTTTATTATAATCTACTTTTAATTTTTAAAAAGTCAAATTTTCCGATTAGTTCAAAATTTTCCATACAAACAGCGCCGTAGCTAAGATTTTTTGTTGGTGGGGGGGGGGGGGGGGGGGGGGGGGGGGGGGGGGGGGGGGGGACTGAGTAGTTAATAGTTTAAAACTCCTTAAACGGTTAAGAAGATAATTGTCTTTAAGTTTCTATAAATGTTTTCGGATTTTTTTTCGCTAGCTACGGCCCTAACAAAATAGAGTCAAAATAGTTCAAAAGATGTATTGTTAAATCGTAAATTACATATCAGTGTCATTGTTCTCTCGCTATATATACTCTCGTATATATTATATTTTCTCGATTGGTTTATCCTACGAAACTATGCGTGATTTGGGGTTGTTTTTTGGGGTTGTTTTTGGGGGGGGGGGGGTGGAGGGGGGGGGGGGGGGGGGGGGGGGGGATGTCTATGTCTAATAGTAGTAGTTGAAGATTTATTTTAGGATTTATGTATTTATGTTGGATAAACCAACAAAAACAAATAATGTCATTCTGCGTGGAGTAGGCGACATTATTTACTATGGCATGTATTGCTGTCTTTGGTGTATCTTGAGAAATGTTTTGTTCAATATATATATATATATATTTATATAGAACATTTCTGTTGTTTTTAAAACACATTTTTGGATTTATGTTTCTTTTCTCTTTTTTTACGACAGGGACAATGATTTCGTTTATTTATTTTTTTATTTTTTTTATTATTATTATTATTTTTTTTTTTTTTTGGGGTGGGGTGGGGTGGGGGGTTGTTTGGTCTGTGTGTTTAGGCCTAGTTTGTTTTGAATGCATATATTCTTGATATTTTTGTTATATATACTATATTGTAATTAGGATAGGGCATCGTAACGGCGTAAGTTGGATAACTTGTGCCCAGTCCTATACATTATATGTAATAAAGTAAGTACCGCGCATCAAGCGAGCGCTTTACCACTGGGTTACATCCCGCCCATACAGAAATAGACAAATAGCAGGCGCATATGAAGGGGGTGGGTTTTGAAACCCCTCCCTGTTCAAGCTAATTATCTTCTTTTTTTAATCCATTTTCTAAGGGAGCATGTCTCGACCCCTCTCTGGTAAAACATCCTACACACGTGCCTTGATAGAGAGAGAGAGAGAGAGAGAGAGAGAGAGAGAGAGAGAGAGAGAGAGAGAGAGAGAGAGAGAGAGAGAGAGAGAGAGAGAGAGAGAGAGAGAGAGAGAGAGAGAGAGAGAGAGAGAGATTGAGAGACAGACAGACAGACACACAGAGAGAGAGAGAGAGAGAGAGAGAGAGAGAGAGAGAGAGAGAGAGAGAGAGAGAGAGAGAGAGACAGACAGACAGACAGACAGACACACAGAGAGAGAGAGAGAGAGAGAGAGAGGTGTGTGAGAGAGAGAGAGAGAGAGAGAGAGTGTGTGTGTGTGAGAGAGAGAGAGAGAGAGAGAGAGACAGAGAGAGACAGACAGACACAAAGAGAGACAGAAAGATAGACAGACAGAGAAACAGAGAGATACACAGAGACAGAGACAGAAGAGAGACAGAGAGAGAGAGAGAGAGAGAGAGAGAGAGAGAAGAGAGAGACGGAGAGAGGGACAGACATACTATTGATTCACCTCACTTGTCTCCAAGTATGGTTTTTTGTTTGTTTGTTTTTTCAAAAAGAACACACACATATTTTACTTATTAATTAATATTTATCATTTCACTTCTCATTATTACCTTATTAAAGCATGATGCATAAATATACACCCGTAATATATTTAATTTTAACTGCCTCACGGTCATAATGATTATTTCCTATAAAAATAGATCTATAGATAAAGAACGAAAACAGATCTAATATTACACCTTTGTTGAACCAGTTGGAAAAAAAAATTTCCCACGAAAGATCATCGGTTGCACGTGCATCAACACAAGAAAACATGAAGCATCATTCGATTCCAATAGCAGGGTCTGTTCTGGCGGTTGCGGCGTGGACAAACAGAGAACGGAAAACGCATAGTTCTCATTAGATGAAGAAAACTCGAGAAAGCGGGTCGATATACATTTGTAGAGTTGCACGGTGGAGTTGTTTTACAACAGTTTAAAGGTGTAATTGTGTGGCTCAGCTTCTTAAATTAATCCCTTGTATAATAATCGATATCAATAACAATATGTATCGAAGCTTGATCAATAGATTATTATTTTTTAAATGTTCTAATGGTTAGATTTCATTAATGAATTACATGCGTATAACAAAATATATATAAGAAATTGCACACGTACACGCATGTATGTATGTATGTATGTTATATGTATGTGGGTGTCTGTCTGTCTGTCTGTCTGTCTCTCTCTCTCTCTCTCTCTCTCTCTCTCTCTCTCTCTCTCTCTCTCTCTCTCTCTCTCTCTCTCTCTCTCTCTCTATCTATCTATCTATATGCGTGCGTGCGTGCGTGCTTGAAAGAACCGCGAGATACAAAATCATATTGCAATTGTGGAATTATAATTTTAAAATACATCAACTATCAATGATCAATGCACAAAAATTAACCATTTAAACTGCCATGAAAACTAACTATGTTTTAGCTGTAATTAATCATATTTTTTGTGAAACCGATATAGATAATTATTTGCATAGATTTTAAAATTATCGCCTTTCTTTTTTATGTTCATTGTAGTTCAGTATATCAGTATATATAAAATATTTGTGGTCAGCAATAAAACACAATTACAATATTGACAATTCGGCATCTATCTAGCATTGGATAAGATAAAAAAAATCAATGTGCTCTAGTGGCGTCGTTAAATAAAACAAACCTATCTAGCATTGTGATCAAAATTTAAT